>NC_136061.1:123954298-124109298 GCF_964261635.1 Lissotriton helveticus
ATATATACACACACACACACTGGATTGTGCCAATTATTAGTTTTGCACTTGAACGCGTAACTAATGCTTTAAACCTGTTTGTGGTGCATTCTGGGCAATTGAAGAGCCTGGAAATACGACCAGCGTGAGCCCATAAGTAACAGTTGCAGATACTTGAATACATCAGTGGTTCTCTATGATTAAGACTAATTGTTGAAACGCGCCAGAGAATGAACAGATTGTAGCTGCCCTGTGACGAATAAGAGTTCTCCCACTTCTTGACAGGCTGTGTACATCTCCTGCAAGTTTGGCGCCAGCCGTTTTGCTGCTTTTTTAAATAATTCAATAGGGATACCATTAGGACCTAGGGCCTTCCCAGATTCTATACCACCTATGGATGCTGCCATTTCCTCTGGTGTGAGCTCTGCCTTAAGTATTTGGGCATCCTCTGCTGTGAGTGCAGCGGTGCGGACATCTAAGAAAGCCATCAGCCTCATCGATAGTCGCCCTGGTCACAGGGGTATAGATCCTCTGATAGTGGTGCACGAATGCATACACTATATGCTTTGAGTCCGTAATCATCTCTCCTGAATCGATTTGGAGTCTGGCCAGCCATCTATCGGCACGTTCTCGTCTATCTAGCCAGGTAAGGAGCTTGCCCGCTTTGTCCCCCACCTCATAGACTCTATGGCGGGTGGATGCCAACTTAGCCCTGGCACCCTACCACATATGCTCTTTTTATTCCTGTCTTTTCGTATTCAAGCGTGCTGTGTTAAGTTCAGAAGGGTCTTGGGAATGTATGGCTTCCAGGTTGCTTACTTCCTGTTCTAAGGTCTCCATTATCTTAGTATTCTCTTTGTTATGGCCTGCAAGGAGGGAAATTGCCTGTCCCCTAATGACTGGCTGTTAGGCCTCCCACAGGGTGAGGGGGGATGAGACTGAATGCTCATTTTGCTCGAAATAATGTTTGGTGGTAGCTGTAAGGCCCTTCCAGATCTTAGGGTTCTTGAGGTAGCCTGGGTGTGGAAGGGGAGCGTCACTCACCTCGAATGGGCGGCCCCCGAACGGGGATACCAGTAACACTAACCCTCCTGCGTCCCTGACGACCAGGACTCCTCCTTTCTTTTTCTCCCTGCAGGAACCAGACCGACTGACAGGACAGAACACTAACCCGGATGCGGCTTCCCACGGACCCCGAGACCCCGGAAGTGCCGACCCGGAAGTGACCTGCCGTGAACCCGGAAGTCCCGCCCCCAACAACGGTCCGAGAAGCAGAAAAGCCGGCGACGAAGTGAGGAGAGCGTTCCAGGTAGCCGACTCGTGGCAGGAGACAGCGCGTAGTGGACCAGCGAAGGAGAGTGGACGGAGTGAGAGGAGCGACGACGAGGAAGTGGAGGACGTCTGGACCGAGGAGTGGTGGAGTCCTCTGGAGGTGGCTGGAGAGCGGCCGTGGCTCGCTGGAGAGTTACGGCGGGGCGCGTGAGTACCTTGTTACCGTCTCCGTGTCCCCCCCTTGTAGATATATGTAAATACCTGTATAGAAGTAGAACCCACGGATAGATCACCCTTGCACTGTATATATATATATCTAATAGTGTCACTACACTTCTATCTTGTAACATAACCCTAAACCCCACCCCTCACTCACTTGGGCACACGTCTTCTCCCCGTTCCCACATCTCTTCCCGCCCCCCCGTCTGAACCCTCCCTTCCGTCCCCAAGTTCATTCTTGTCCCCACACGACCCGGTGTTGGTGCTAGTACTCCCTAAGTCCGTGCTAAAAAGGACTAAACCCCTTTGCCTCTCTGTTTCCCTCCGAGGTTACACCGAAGCTTCCCCGGAAAGACCTGAAGACGTCGGGAAGATCCATTTGCCGGCTGAAGCAAGGAAAACAGATTCTACAGCTTCCGGTCTTCAACCCTTTCCATATCCCGAATGTTAACCCTACAATAAAGACAGCTACCATAGCCAAGTATATATGGCCTCCACGCCTGTTATTCCGGTCCGCACCAACCCCAGTCCGCACCAACCCCAGTCCACACTTGGTGTCAGAGGTGGGATCCGGAAGCATGGAGGCCGCTGTGAAACAACTCGCAGAAAGCCAGGAGCTCCTCGGGAAGATGATGGAGCGCTTCCTCAAAACGGCCGAGGATGATCGGGGTCAACTCCACGATGTCCTAAAGGACCAGGGCTCCGTACAAGACCGAGCCCTTGGGAAACTAGCCGACGTCATGGGTCAGCAGAGACCAACGACTTCTTTGCCCTCGGTGGTCCTACAGAAATATGTCCCGGGAGAAGACCCGGACTTCTTCTTTACGAACTTCGAGCGCTTGGCTCAAGCGGCAGCATGGCCGGCTGATCGCTGGGGTCACTACTTGGGGCCTCCTGCTGACCGTAGAACTACAGGCGGCCTACCAACAGGCCAACATACAGGGGCAGACACCGTATCAGGACATCAAGACCTGTATCCTAGAGAGGCTTGGGGTCGACGACGAGACCTACAGAGTGCGACTGCGACAAGCCCGTGAAGGACCCCAAGAAACACCCCGAGCGTTGTCCTTTCGCATCCAAGACCTGACCAACCGCTGGCTGAAGCCTGCCACGGCCACCAAAGAAGAGATCCTGTCCAAGATCTACTTGGAACAGTTCCTAGCCTCACTCCACCCCGCCACCCAGAAATGGGTGCGTCAGCACGCCCGTCTAACCCTGGAAACTGCCGTGGAAATTGCAAGTGCCTTCAGCCGAGCCCAAGACTTAACGGACGGAAAAAAGACGAACACCCTACCAGGATGCCCCATGGAAGTCAACCTCAACCTCGAGCCCAGAGGCCGGCGGTACCCCGAAAACCAGAGCCTGTACCCTTATTTCCGTTCCCGGTGTCACCCAGACCCGGTCTCCCTGGTCCCCAGTGCTACCACTGCGGAGGATATGGACATATCGCCCGGTTCTGTCCCCAGAAGGAAGAACCTATGGAGGTCGGACTGGCTAGGAACTATGTATGTCTTACTACGGATGCCAGCCCTCCTCCTTTCCGGTGTCCGGTGAGGATTGACGGTCACCCTATGATGGCCCTCGCCGACTCCGGCTGCAGACAAAGTGTACTAAGGCCACAGGAAATGCCCAGACCAGTGGGGCCTGTGACCGGTGTAGTAGACATTCAGTGCGTACACGGCGATACAAAGAGGTATCCCACCACCTGTGTCCAAGTACAGCACACCTCGGGTGAAAGAAGCCCCCTTACTGTAGGCCTGGTGCCAAACCTACCGGAACAGGTGATCCTGGGTAGCGATTATAATGGCCTGCCCCGTCTGCTACAGGACGCTACGGACTCCTTGGAAAGGTGGTGGTCCGAGGCACCCTTTTCCCAGAACTCTCCTCCCGTAGCCCCAACAACTAGAATCCTGAAGACGAGGGGGCAAAAGAAGAAGGAAAAAAGGACACACACTACAGCCTATCCTGTCCAGGTGGACAACCATCCGTGGGAATCCGATCGGGAGTTTCGTGCTGCCCAACAAGAGGACCCGGTACTACAGGACGCCTGGGGGCGTGCCCTTGAAAACGAAGATCCCTTACACGTATGTCCCTATTTCTTCAAAAGGAATGGGCTGTTGTATAGGAAAGGTGGACCCCAACAAGACTCTCAACTACTTGTTCCTGGTCCCTTTCGCGATAAGGTACTGTTCCTGGCTCATAGCCATTTGTTAGGGGGTCATTTTGGAGACGACAAAACAGGACAGACCATTCTGGACAAGTTCTACTGGCCAGGGGTGTATAAACAAGTGAGCCAATACTGCAAAGAGTGTCCTGTATGTCAGAAGAACAGTCGGTACCGGCCCCCAAAAGTACCCCTACAGCCACTCCCTCTCATCGATGTCCCTTTCAGTAGGGTTGGTATGGACCTGATAAGCCCCATGTTACCCTCTAGGACAGGGTGTAGGTACGCGCTCGTCCTTGTGGATTATGCTACCCGGTTTCCTGAGGCCGTCCCATTACGACACCCAACCACTCAGAACATAGCGAGGGCCCTGGTAACCATCTTCACTCGGGTGGGTTTTCCCCGGGAGATATTGACGGACCAAGGCACACCCTTTGTCTCATCCCTTATGCGTCAGGTGTGTTCCCAGTTAGGCATTAAACAATTAAGGACCTCTGCCTACCACCCCCAGACCGACAGGCTGGTGGAGCGATATAACGCCACCCTAAAATCCACCCTCAAGAAGCTGTTGGGAGTAGAGAGCCGTCGATGGGAGGAAATGTTGCCTTTAGCACTGTTCGCTATACGGTGCAAGGTGCAGAGCAGCACCGGGTATTCTCCCTATCTCCCTACAAACTCCTATACGGGAGAGCCCCCAGGACACTCTTAGACATGGCCCGCGAGGCCTGGGAGGCCGAGCCTGATCGTACCCGACCTCTCCCTGAATATGTCGCCAATCTTAAGACCCACCTGGGTCAAATCCGGGAGATAGTGAGACAAAACATGCTGACCGCCCAGGCCACACAAAAACGCCAGTACGACCGAGGAGCCAAGGCCAGAACCTTCGTTCCCGGTGACCTAGTACTGCTACTTATACCCTCTTCCGATCACAAATTGTTAGGCCAGTGGCAAGGGCCATATCCGATAACAAGACAAGTGACTCCTGTCACCTACGAAATCGAATTGGACCACCCTCGCAACCAGAGACAAATATACCATGTAAACCTCCTGAAGAGGTGGGAGGGCCCCCAGCCGGTGCTATCCAGTGTAACATGCCCAAGAAACCCGTGCTTCGAGGGTTGTGTGGACCCGGAACTACCCACAAACAAGCGACAAGATCTACGGTCTACCCTATCACCGTTGCAGTCGGTATTCTCCTCCCTGCCTGGACACACCACGGTCATCGAGCATGCAATACACACAGAACCCGGAAAGATCGTGAGACAACGCCCCTATCGGATCCCAGAAGCACGCTGAAAAGTCATTCAGGAGGAGACCAAACAAATGTTGCAAATGGGCATCATAGAGCCATCTATCAGTTGCTGGAATTCGCCCATCGTTCTTGTCCCCAAACCTGATGGCTCCACGAGATTTTGTATCGACTTTCGCGAAGTCAATAAAGTCTCGAGTTTTGACACTTATCCGTTGCCAAGAGTAGACGCGATGATAGAACGCATAGGCCGAGCCAGCTACATTAGCACGCTCGATCTCTGCAAAGGATACTGGCAGATCCCCCTGAGGAACGAAGATAAGAAAAAACAGCGTTCTCCACACCAGACGGCCTGTTTCAATTTAGAGTCATGCCCTTTGGGCTTCATGGGGCCTCGGCGACATTCCAGCGGGCCATGAACATAGTCTTACAACCCCATGCCCAATACGCGGGAGCTTACCTGGATGACATAGTCATTTACAGCAATGATTGGCAAACGCACCTGTCCCACCTGAAGCGAGTAATTACCTCCCTGGGGGAATATGGGTTCACTATCAATCCTGCTAAGACCGTGCTAGCTGCGCAGTCCGTGGAATACCTGGGGTACCTACTTGGGGAAGGTGTCATCCGACCTCAGGACAACAAAAGAAAGGCCATTCAGTCCATTCCCTTCCCCCAAACCAAAAAGGACCTCCGTGCCTTCCTTGGACTACTAGGATACTATCGGAGGTTCATCCCCAACTTCTCACATACTGCTGTCGCCTTGACAGACCTCCTAAAGAAAAACACCCGAACCGAGGCCATGTTGCAAAACCCCTCACCACAGATGTGGAAGGCCTTTCAAGACCTCAAGCAATCCCTAGTGTCAGAGCCAGTCCTGATCAGCCCCCATTACACCCAACCCTTTATCCTGCAAACAGATGCCTCTGAGCAGGGACTGGGAGCTGTCCTTTCCCAAAAAGACCAGGCAGGGGTTGAGAGGCCTATCCTATACCTCAGCAGAAAACTCTTCCCTCGGGAAATGAGTTACGCGGTAGTCAAAAAAGAAGCACTGGCCATAAAATGGGCCATAGAGAGCCTCAGTTATTACCTAGAGGGGCGTGAGTTTCTTCTGTACACAGACCACGCCCCCCCTGGAGTGGATGGCCCGGAATCGGGGTCATAATGACCGGGTGCTTAGGTGGTTCCTCTCCCTGCAACCATATCGATTCAAAACCTTACACCGGAAGGGGGTTGAACAGGGCAACGCTGATTATCTGTCTCGTTATCCCCCACCTGCCTCCCCCACAAGAAAGACAGCTAGGGAAAGGGGATGTGGAAGGATAGCGTCACTCACCTCGAATGGGCGGCCCCCGAACGGGGATACCAGTAACACTAACCCTCCTGCGTCCCTGACGACCAGGACTCCTCCTTTCTTTTTCTCCCTGCAGGAACCAGACCGACTGACAGGACAGAACACTAACCCGGATGCGGCTTCCCACGGACCCCGAGACCCCGGAAGTGCCGACCCGGAAGTGACCTGCCGTGAACCCGGAAGTCCCGCTCCCAACAACGGTCCGAGAAGCAGAAAAGCCGGCGACGAAGTGAGGAGAGCGTTCCAGGTAGCCGACTCGTGGCAGGAGACAGCGCGTAGTGGACAGCGAAGGAGAGTGGACGGAGTGAGAGGAGCGACGATGAGGAAGTGGAGGACGTCTGGACCGAGGAGTGGTGGAGTCCTCTGGAGGTGGCTGGAGAGCGGCCGTGACTCGCTGGAGAGTTACGGCGGGGTGTGTGAGTACCTTGTTACCGTCTCCGTGTCCCCCCCTTGTAGATATATGTAAATACCTGTATAGAAGTAGAACCCACGGATAGATCACCCTTGCACTGTATATATATATATATCTAATAGTGTCACTACACTTCTATCTTGTAACATAACCCTAAACCCCACCCCTCACTCACTTGGGCACACGTCTTCTCCCCGTTCCCACATCTCTTCCCGCCCCCCCGTCTGAACCCTCCCTTCCGTCCCCGTCCTCACGTTCATTCTTGTCCCCACACGACCCGGTGTTGGTGCTAGTACTCCCTAAGTCCGTGCTAAAAAGGACTAAACCCCTTTGCCTCTCTGTTTCCCTCCGAGGTTACACCGAAGCTTCCCCGGAAAGACCTGAAGACGTCGGGAAGATCCATTTGCCGGCTGAAGCAAGGAAAACAGATTCTACAGCTTCCGGTCTTCAACCCTTTCCATATCCCGAATGTTAACCCTACAATAAAGACAGCTACCATAGCCAAGTATATACGGCCTCCACGCCTGTTATTCCGGTCCGCACCAACCCCCAGTTCACACTGGGTAAATGGGGAATATGCGGCGGTGGGCCAGGGCTTTTAGGGTGTATTTGGTAGAGACTGAGGAGTGGTCCGAGATGCCCCTTGGTAATTGGCGGATTTCACTGAACTTCCAAACTGTGTCTGTATATAATAATTTCTAGAGATGCTGTTGTGTGCGCCTGAGTGGAAGGTATACTGCCATGCCTGCGGGAAATGGAAGAGCCAGACATCTACTAATCCCAGCGCCTCTAATAAGTTAGCTAGACGGGATGTTGTTTGGTGTTGTTGTCTAGGGAACATGCGACCTACTAGGTCATTTAAGGTAGTGTTAAAGTCACCTCCTTCTATTAATTCACCCTCTGGAAGCTTATGAAGAAATACGCCCGGTGTCGGAAAGGCAATCAAGTGCAACATTGTGGGGATGTATACAGTAGCGATGTTGAATTATAGCCCTTCCCACTGGCCTGTGACAGCTGCAAATCGTCCCTGGTCATCTGTCCACGTTTGTTGGATAATTAATGGAAACTGTTTTTTTTAATCAGGATCCCGACCCCCTCGCGAGCCTGATGTGAATCTTGAGTGTGCAACTAGTTTGAAGCCCCACCTATCTAGGGCTTTACATGTTGTTCCCATCAGGTGGCTCTCCTGAAGCAGGGCCACCGCTGGTGCCTGACGTTTGAGGTAATGCAGCACAAGCCCCCTCTTCTATTTATCCCTAAGACCATACACATTCCATGAAAAGAGTTGTAAGTGGGGGGTACACGGAGGGAGTAGATGTGACCTGATCACCTAAGATGGGTATCTGTGCCATTGAAGTCTTGTTGTGGAGTGAGATTGGTCCGATATTGAAGCTGGATTGCTAGGTAATATCTATCAAGTCGTGTCTTGGTCAACGTTAAACAATTACAACTACAAATACAATAACTTTGTATCCCTCCCACCCTTCCCAACCCCCTCTCTGCATGACAGATTTAAAACCACCCTCAACAGTCCACAGCGCCTGGTACCCCAATACCTCTACAGGGGGGGGGAGGGGGGAGGGGGCGGGGGGCAGCATTTTTAGTATCCTCCCATGTTCATCCATATGTCAATAAAGTACATATCTGGCGATAATTGACAAGTCTCGATCAATACCTATAGAAGGACAAATGATCATAGCCGATACCATGGCACATGATTGTGGATCAACTCTTTCAGTAATTCTAGGGCGATGCCAGTACATCATAATTGCTTGTGGATGTTGTTCGTCACTTTGAGTTCTCCAGGCCCTCTGCTGCAGTCATAGATGCTTCCTCTGCCGTTCCCAGATTTCTAGCTGTTAATTGGTGCTTGTCTTGCTTTTTCCCAGACTTTCCGTGGTTTATAACTTAACGCCAGCCTTCAAGCCACTCCTTGGCCTCCGCCGGCGTCGTTAAAAAACATGCTTCTCCTCTGCTTCGACTGTCAGTTTTGCGGTGAAGAGCATTGAATACTTAAGCTCACAGTTTCTAAGTTCCTTCTTAATTTCTAGGAAACTGCATCATTTTGTGACTGTCGCCGTGTAGTCCGGGAAGAAGGTTACCGTACTGTGTTTAAAGCGCAAAGGAGAAGACGCCCGGGCCATCTGTAGGATTAAGTCCTAGTCCCGGAAATTGAAAAAGCGTGCCAAGATAGGCCTCGGAGGGGCCCCCCGCCTGGGTCTACCGCCCGGTACCCAGTGGGCTCTCTCCGCTGAGAAGTATTTTGATACACCCCTTGGTTGCAAGTGGTTCTGGGTGAGGTCCTCCTCAAATGAGTTGGTCACCGGTCCTTCTGCTTTTTCGGGAACCCCGATGAACCTAACATTGTTGCGTCTTGAGAGACCTTCATATTCGTCCAACTTCTAGGCCATCGCCTTGCTTTCAGTTTGTAGTTGCTTCACTTGCCGTTTCAGAGTTTTTGAATTGTCGCGGAGGGAAGCTGTGGTAGTTTCCACTTCAGTCACTCGTGTTGATATTTTTATGGTCTGCTTGGACCAGTGTAATTTCTACAAAAACGGACCCGATGTGTGATTCTCGGGGCGTGTGCACCCTATTCAGGGTGGCCATACATAATACCTTGTAGCATGACCTCTATTGTCTCCGGCACTGTGTGGTCTTCGGCTTGCGTGGTTGCTGAGTTGGCCCATGTAAACTTGTTCAGTTTAGTGTGTGTTGCCAGGGGCTTTCCCTCCGCCATTTTGGGCCCAACGCTATCTAGCATAGTTTGAAGCTGATGCTAGGTAGTACTCACCGCTGCCTGCCTGTGTTTTGAGCCACCCCACACGGCTATTCGGTTTTCCCACTACTAGTTGGTGATGCCAAGGCCCTGCGTGACGGCCGATGATGGGTGAAAACCTTTCACTAGGTGACCAGTCTCCCCCTCTGCAACTTTGCTACTCACAACTGTGGGGAGGAAGGGGGGGTCGATTTCGATATGTCAAATACCCTGCGTTGCACTGTGTTTCCTTCTGTACCAAGTATGGGTTGCCTTTTTCGTTTGACTACTCCTCTTCCTGCTAGTCACTGTGGCTGGGCCCCACTCCCCTCAACAATACGTCCTGGCTACATTTAGTGGATGCCCATAATTCTGTTGCCGGAGGCGGTAACAATTCCGGTCCACTGGGGACCTGAAGTTGGGCACCTGGTGTCTTGCCGAGTATGGTGTATCAGGCGGGGGTGGCGCCCTCCTGCAGTACGAGCACCCTCAGTAGAGTATGGCTATAATTGCGAAGAGCAAATCCTGCTCTTACTATCCGTCTCTTATCTTGCCAATCCTTCTCTTTTTGGGTAGTTCTGTGGTATTGAGCACCTGTTATTCCTCAAGCACTGGAGGTCAGTTGGGCTCTTCAGGAGAGGGGTGGGGGGGCCTGGAGGCAAGGTCCCCCAAACCAAAGGGCCCGTGCACCAAGATATCAATATCTTGGTGCACGGGGCCAGCACCACAAGGCCTCCCACTCTGGGTCTACGAACACTCAAGGCCCCGGCGTTCTTAGTCCTCCCGGACACACACTCGCAGGCCGCTCGGCACCTCCCACCATTGGGTGTGGGAGCGCCGGGCCGCCTCTTGTTTCTGATGGGCTTCCCTCCGCCCCGGCCGGCGCACATTTCACTCAATCTGGCCTTCGGGAGCAGTCCGGGCACAGTTGGGTGTTCCGACCTCTCGTTCTCCGAGGCCCCAGCTCCACTGTGTTGTTAGGGCAGCGCCCCCACTGCCGGCCCAGGCTGATAGTCTGCTTGCCTCTCACCCTTTTCTTGCTGGGCTTTCTTCTACCTTTGCCGCTTCCTTGCACAGGCAATTCAATATGATGTGAAGTCCCGAGGTGACGCAGCACTCCGATCTCGCCGCTACTCGAGCACCCCGTCTCAGTCCGACATAGACACCGCAACAGTCTTCACCACATCAGCTTCGGCTCACTGTCAGTTCATTCCAATTTTCGCTGGCTCCGATCACTTCTCCACCCCGATTTGCACCTCGCCTGCGGATTTACTCACAGATTTTCTCGAGGAGGACCTGGGATGAGACAGAGCTACTCTAGGCGGCGGCCATCTTCCCCGGCAGCTGGCCACGCCCCCTGATTCCTCACCTTTTTAATAGATTCTGCAAGCAGTCTCTCCCTCAGAGCAGGGTGCCTGCCTGTCTATAGCCAAAAAAATCCTGTAAAACAGCACGAGCAAAAAGGCCATCCCTCCTCACTTATGAATCCAAGCAATAATGCTTTGCAAAAGTTTGGGGGGTGGCCCAAGTTGCAGCTTTGCTCAGCTCTAGTAGAATGAACTCTAATACCTTTAAAAGGCTCCTCCTTAGCCATGGGGCAACTGTGTAAGGGTTCAAAATAACAAGTTACTTACCTTCGGTAACGCTTTTTCTGGTAGATACAGTATCTGCCTGTAGATTCCTCACCTTGTGAATATCCCCCTTGCGTCAGCAACATTCAGAAATTCTTTTGTAGCTTCGCGCCGACGTGGACGACGTCCTAGAGGCACGGCATCGCACGCGACTCCTGCCGACGTCACCGACACTACAATAAGCCCACGCCGGCGTGATGATATCAGTTCCGCCCTTTTTTCCGTGCCTTCGAGGCACACGGACGGACCAATGACAGTAGACATATACACAGTATTCGAAGTACAAATATCGAGGTAACACACACAGTGTGAAGCAAATGCAATAAAACATTTGAAATAAACAACTCCTTGACAATAAAATAAATACATTACAGTAATTCTGGTAAAGAAGAGTGGACGTGGGGAGTGGGAGGCGGGTGGGTCAGTGAGGAATCCACAGGCAGAAACTGTATCTACCAGAAAAAGCGTTACCGAAGGTAAGTAACTTGATCTTCTGATAGATACATCTGCCAGTGGATTCCTCACCTTGTGAATAGAGTCCCACAGCAGTCCCCACTCCCAAGGAGGGTGTCCACTCCTCTACACCAGAAAATCCTGGAGGCCAGAACGCGCAAAGTGGCCGTCCCTCCTCACCTCAGTGTCCAAGCAATAATGCTTTGCGAAAGTGTGGAGGGAGGCCCAAGTCGCCGCTCTACAAATTTCATCAACCGGCACACCTCTTGAAAGTGCAGAAGTCGAAGACTTAGCTCTTGTAGAGTGAGCTCTTATACCCTCTGGAGGATCCTTACCGGCCAAAGAGTAGCAGATCTTTATACAGAGGATGATCCATCTTGAAAAAGTCCTTTTATGTACAGCTCTTCCTTTCTTGCAGCCAGCAAACCCAACGAAGAGCTGGTCATCCAATCGATAGTCTTTAGTTCTATCAATATAAAAACTCACCGCCCTCTTGGGATCCAGACGGTGTAGCCTCTCCTCCTCCTTGGAAGGGTGAAGGGGAGGATAAAAGGTAGGAAGGGTAATAGATTGACCTAGGTGCAAGGGAGACACCACCTTAGGGAGAAAAGCAGCCCTGGTCCTAAGAACCATTCTATCAGCATGAATGGTCAAGAACGGGGGCTTGGAACTAAGAGCTTGAAGCTCACTTACCCTCCTTGCCAAGGTGATCGCAACCAGGAAGACTGTCTTAAAAGACAAAAGTATCATGGGACACTTGTGCAAGGGTTCGAAGGGAGAACCCATCAAGTAGGTTAATACAAGTTTAAATACCACTGAGGAACAATAAAAGGAGTAGGAGGGAACTTATTTGTGAGGCCCTTCAGAAATCTCAAAACCACAGGAGATTTGAAAAGAGACGGCTGGTCCGGCAAACAGAAATGCCGACAAAGCCGAAAGATAGCCCTTCACCGTAGCAAAAGTAAATCCTTGCTGCGCCAAAGAAAGAGCAAACTGTAGTATATCAGATGAATGGGCTTTCAAAGGGTCAACAGACTTCTCCCCACACCAAGAGACAAATTTTGCCCATCTGTAAGAATAAATGGACTTAGTGGAGTCACGCCTAGCTGATAATATGACATCCACCAATCTCCAGGCATGAAGGTGTAATGTCTGGAAGTGGGGGTGTAGAACCTGCCCCTCCATCTGAGAGAGGAGATCTGCCCTGAAAGGGAGACGGAGCGTCGGGCGAGAGGAGAGGTGGAGAAGATCCGTGTACTACACCCTTCTTGGCCAATCCGGGGCGACCAATATAACTTGGGCCCGGTCTTGGCGAATCTTCCTCAGAACCCGAGGAATCAAGGGTATGGGAGGAAACGCGTAAAGGAGTTGTGAGCCCCAACTCAACTGAAACGCGTCCCCCAAGGCTCCCTGCCTCGGAAACTGGAGGCTGCAGAATGAGGGGCAGTGAGCATTCTCGCGAGTGGCGAACAGGTCCACCTGAGGAGTTCCCCATGTCCGGAAGACGTGACGAACCACCTCTGGGTGAAGCCTCCACTCGTGGTCGGCAGAGAACTGCCGACTGAGACTGTCTGCGCGAACGTTCAGAACTCCGGCCAGATGATTTGCCATCAGACAAATCTGGTGGTCCTGAACCCAGGACCAGAGACGCAGAGCCTCTCTGCAGAGACACTGCGACCCCACTCCTCCCTGCTTGTTGACATACCACATCGCAGTCGTGTTGTCCGTCAGGACCTGAACCAACTGACCGCGAAGGGAAGGGAGGAAGGCCTTGAGTGCCAAATGAATCGCCCTCAATTCCAGAAGGTTGATGTGAAGCAACCTTTCCTCTGGAGACCAAAGACCCTTGATCTCCAGATCCCCCAGATGAGCACCCCACCCTAGAGTGGAGGCATCCGTGATCACTGTGGCAACCGATGGAGGAAGATGAAAAGGCTTTCCTTGTGACAGATTGCCTTCCACTCTCCACCAAGACAGATCCGCTGCAGTTTCTCCGGAGATCCTCACTGACTCCCTGAGATCTCCGTTGTGTTGATACCACTGCCTGCGGAGGCACCACTGGAGTGCCCTCATGTGCCAGTGTGCATGGTTGACCATCAGAATGCAAGAAGCCATCAGACCGAGCAGGCGAAGGACCTTCAGGACTGGAACGACCGCTCCATTGTAGAATAAAGGAATCATTACCTGTATGTCGCGAATCCTTTGAGGTCTAGGGAATGCACGACATACAGTAGTGTCCAGTACAGCACCCATGAACAGGATGCGCTGGGAGGGCACCAGGTGAGATTTGGGTACATTTATCGAAAAACAACCGGTACAACAACTGAGTTGTCTCCTGCAGATGCTGGAGCACTTTCTCTGACGACTCTGCCTTGATCAGCCAGTCGTCCAAATAGAGGAATACTGGAATCCCCGACCTTCTGAGATGTGCTGCCACCACCGCCATCACCTTGGTGAAGACTCGAGGCGCAGTAGTAATTCCAAAAGGAAGGACCGCAAACTGAAAGTGTTGCGATCCCACCGTAAAACGGAGATACTGCCTGTGTGACTTCAGGATTGGGATGTGGAAATACGCATCCTGCAAGTCGAGCGACACCATCCAGTCTTCTTCCAGCAGCGCTTTGAGAACCTGTGCAAGGATGAGCATCTTGAATTTCTCTTGTTTCAGATAGTGATTCAAGATCCTGAGGTCCAGGATCGGACGAAGCCTGCCATCCTTTTTGGGTATCAGAAAATACCGGGAGTAGCATCCCTGACCCCTTTCCTGCTCCGGGACCACCACTATCGTACTCTTTCTTAACAGTGTTAGCACATCCTCCTGTAGAAGTAACAGATGTTCCTCTCTGCAAAAAACTTGGCAAGGAGGGTAGTTGGGAGGGAATTCCCGAAAGGGAAGGGCATACCCATTTTCTACAAGATTGAGAACCCAAAGATCTGATGTAACCGATTCCCAATCCCGTTGAAAGTAGGTACGCCGACCCCCACCAGACCCACATGATCCTGAATGGCGGATCTAGGGCTGCTTTTCTGTGGCTGGGGGGTTGGAGGAGGTAGAGGAGGAAGAGGCTTGACGACCTCGAGGCCGAGCCCTTTGTTTTCCCCTGTAAGACCTGTACAAGGGATTCTGCTGCTGCTGCTGCTGCTGCTGCTGACCTTGCTGATAGTTGCGAAAGGAAGAGCGTCCAAAACCTCTGAACCTCTTAGCTGTAGAACCTCTGATTTGAAGCCCTAAAGATTTGGTAGTAGCCCTACTGTCCTTAAATCTTTCTAAGGCTGTATCAGCCTTTTTGCCAAAGAGACCAGATCCATCTAACGGCAGATCCAGCAAAGCAGCCTGAACATCTGCTGAAAA
Source organism: Lissotriton helveticus (assembly GCF_964261635.1). NCBI lineage: Eukaryota > Metazoa > Chordata > Amphibia > Caudata > Salamandridae > Lissotriton > Lissotriton helveticus. Next base: position 123,969,139 of record NC_136061.1, read on the forward strand.
ATCTGAAGATTTCAGCCAAGCCGATCTCCTTGTGGCAACCGCAGTGCCCATGATACGTGCCACCGAGTCTGCAGTGTCAAGTCCACTTTGTATCACTTGACGTGCCGCTGCCTGTGCGTCTGATAACACCTCCTCAAAATCCTTCCTGCTGTCATCAGGAATCTTAGGAGCCAAAGAACGCATTGTATCCATAAGGGCATGTACATACCTCCCCATAAGGCAAGTGGCATTAGATGACTTCAACGCCATACTCGCAGAGGAGAAGGTCTTTTTAGCCACCTGATCTTGTTTTTTGGCATCTTTATCACCTGGCACCTGAGGAAACGCACTCACAGTCTTTTTGGAACAGGCTGCTTGTATGACCAGACTCTCAGGAGAAGGATGAGACGTCAGAAAAGCAGGGTCTTCAGGCGCAACCCTGTACCTTCTCACCACACTCTTGGAAACCGCCGGTGCTGATAGTGGCTTTTTCCATACCTCCATAATAGGCTCCGTTAAGGCCTCATTAAACGGAAGCAAAGGTTCCACCACAGAGCTGGGCGAATGTAAAACTTCCGTTAGAAGATTGGACTTTAACTCCACTGTAGGTAAAGTCAATTGCAAGAAGTTCGCTGCCTTCCTCATCACCACACGATAAGGCTGGACGTCCTTTGAAGGCGCATCAGAACCGGATGGCAACTCCCACTCTGGAGAAAAATCCAGGCCACTAGCATCAGCTATATCCTCAAAACAGTCATCCTCCAGTTCACCTTCCTCCACAACAGGATGTGACTCCATATATCTGCGCTCCTCCATAAGGCGCTGTGCCTCCCTCCTGGACCTCTCCTTAACACGCCTCGCCGCCGGATCCATCAACCACTCAGACGGAGCCGGAACCGACGTCGGTATCGAATTAGATGGTCCAGTGGGTTGCCCACAAGGTCGATCTGGAGCGGGCGACGCCGGTACCGGCGTCGACGGCCTCGGCGGAGCCTGGTATTGCCATGGCGGCGGCGGAGCCGGCATGAACGGTATGAATGGAGCCAGAGCATAGGAGTGAGGGACTCCTAAATTGAAGGCCAGAGGACCCATGGGACCCAAAGGTGCGCCAGAGGGGTACCATGCCCTTGAAAAGACACCATACATAGCGTTTAAAAACGCAGATGGGTCCTGGCCTGGGGCTGGGAAAGGTGGCTGAAGACCCTCCGGCTGGTCTTGTGGAGGGATTGGATTCGGCTCTTCGACAGGCGCAGAATCCTCATCCACATGAACTTCTTCCTCATCTCGGGCCGGGGACGGCGCCGGAGATGGATTCGAAGCCCGAGTCGGCGACTGTGCTTGCGACTCCGAAGGCGAAGCCTCACCTTCCTGATCCGAGACATCCATCGTGACCACCTTGGAACGAACCTTCTTCGGTGACCTCGACCTTGAGACCGACTCCTTACAGGAATGACGCCGGGACTCATGTCTCTTCTTCTTATGTCTCCTCCTCGACTTCAAGGCATGGTCTGAAGCGGACTTCGAAGACGACTCCTCTCGAGATCTGGATCTTGACTTCAATCTCGACCTCGACCTTCTCGAACGAGATCTCAAAGATTTACTTCCCTGGTCACGCGTCAGCTTCGCCACCAGAAGTTTGGTCTCTCTTTCCCGCAGGGCCTTCGGGTTCATCTTCCGACAAGATGAACATCCATCCACATCATGGTCAGAGCTTAAACACCATATGCAGTCCTCGTGCGAGTCCGTGATGGACATCATTTTACCGCACTCCCTGCAGGGCTTAAAACCGGTCTTCTTTTTCGATATCGTGTTGAAACAAAGAAGCAGAAAAGCGAAGTTAAAGGCAACAAAGTCACTAAACAGCTACTGAGATTCCCCGACACCGTTAGCGTCGACAACGCGGAAAAAAGGGAACTGATGTCATCACGCCGGCGTGGGCCTATTGTAGTGTCGGTGACGTCAGCAGGAGTCGAGTGCGATGCCGTGCCTCTATGACGTCGTCCACGTCCACGTTGGCGCGAAGCTACAAAAGAATTTCCGAATGTTGCTGACTCAAGGGGGATATTCACAAGGTGAGGAATCCACTGGCAGATGTATCTATCAGAAGGAGAATACATAATGTATGTACGCACTATTTTAAGATCCCACCTAGGCACAATAAACAGAGTTGGTGGAAACGTATTAGTAAGCTACTTAATCAGACCCACCCAGAATTTCGCAATTTGCACACAAAAAAAGGAAAAATGCAAAATTGTTACATTTGTAAAATTATAGCTATTTTTACAAAAGTGCCCGCAAAACAGGTTTAAAAAAACTATGGAATTTACCATCTCTTTACTGGCTCTACGCTACAGCTGAGCCTGTAAAGGGAGAGGGAGCAGCAGGTAGCAAAGGTGTTAAATTCCTCTATCACCTGCCTTTGAAAAGCACAGATCCCCCTCCGGTGCAATTAGCCTGCAGCACAGCTCACGCATTTGTGTGCCCCTGTGGACCTTGCAGGCCACTGAAAGACTCTCCTGCCCCCCAGTGCACTCTTCTTCCTCCACACGCTCGTCTCCTATTAACCCCTAGCCCCCCCATGTCTCCTCATTTTCTTTTTTTTCAATATATGTGCTCCACCTTCTCTGCTGCCCCTATCTATCTCCTGCTGCCCTGCACTGTCATATTTTAATCCACTCTTTTTGGCATCTGACATCCTCCAGTTTGAGGCGCTGTGCTGCTGGAGACTCTGTTACAGATTGTGACACAGCACAGTCCACAGCAGTGACAGCACAGACCTTGCAGTATTTTTGTGGTAGGAACATTTTTTGCCCAAAGCAAAAATACTGTGATTTTTTAGGTTTTGGTCCACAAAATTAGCTTTTTTTTGCCTGCAAGGTTTGGCACCCAGAGCCACAAAATCCTGAGGGGTCTGGTTAATGAACCTTAAAACTATAGGGGACTTAAAAAGGGAAGGTTGAACAGGCAAACAAAGATAAATACGCCTTAACTGTTGGAACTGCGCAACCTTGCTGCGCCAGGGAAAGCGCAAAACTCAAAATTTCCAACAAATGGGCATTAAAAGGGCAAACTGACTTCTCTCTACACCATTTCACAAATTTCACCCCTCTACCAGTATGGGATGTCTTGGAGTGTCTTCTAGCTGTTAAAACAACATCCACCAAATCTGATGGGAGAGATAAAGAACTGGGTTGCCCCAATCAATCTCCAGGCATGAAGGTGCAGGCTTCGGAGGTAGGGGTGTAGAACCTGCCCCTGCGAGATGAGGACTGAGCGGAGTGCACAATGAGAGGTAAAGAAGGTCAGAGCCCCACACCCTACACAGCCAATCCAGGGCTTTTAATATAACTTGGGCCCGGTCTTGGCGAATCTTCCTCAGAACCCGAGGAATCAAGTGTATGTCTGGAAACGCGTAAAGCAACTGGTGGCCCCAGTCCACTTGAAAAGCATCCCCAAATGCTCCCTGTATCAGATACTGGATGCTGCAGAACAACGGGGAGTACGTTCTTGTGAGTGGCAAACAGGTCTAACTGAGGAAACCCTAACCTCTCAAAAATGTGCTGAACCACTACTGGATGAATATGCCACTTGTGATTGGCTGAATAATGCTGGCTGAGACTGTCCGCACATTCAGAACTCTGGCCAAGCGATTTGCGTTGATGCAAATCTGAAAGTACTGAGCCCAGGACCATAGCTGCAGTTGTTCTCTGCAGAAAAGATACAACCCTACGCCACCCTGTATAGTACATTGCGGTAGTACTGTCTGTTAAGACTTACACTGACTGACCGTGAAGGGAAGGGAGGAAAGACTTGAGCGCCAAATGCATCTTCCGCAATTCCAGAATATTAATATGCAACAATATTTCCGTTTGGAGACCTAGATGTGCTTTTTGCATTGTTTGTTTAGCGGTAGGTCTCATAATGGCAACAGATCCTGAATAGGAGGAGTGGCATCTTAGCATTTTCATAAGTAAGGCTAAAGCGCCATGGAGAATGACAGGAGTCCTGTCCTTGGCGAGGGCCAGAAAAACAAGCATGAAAAGAATCCTTAAATTCTATCTATTCGATGGCGTAAACTTTGACGGTGATCCAGGATTTCTCAATGTCCATGGTGGAAATCTTCACATCTAACTTCCTGAATCCGATCTGTATAACACAAACGTTGTCGTTGGCGATGTCCTCACCGTTGATGGTATCTTTTTGATATTTTTTGACAGAACCCACAATATTTGACTGACTGTGTATGAGAGAGACATATTACACAAACAAGTGAGAATCTGTTGTACCCTTTTTCCTCCCACAAGAAGGGCACTTCGCACAGACATTTTGAGAAATAAAAAATCAGCTTAAAACCGTTAGAAAATGGTTGGGTTTTCTAAAGGACTTCAAAGATGTGTGAAATCCAAAAATAAGCAGTTTTGAGGGGCAAAAAAGTCCAAAAGTGGGAGAAAATCCTCCTAAAGTGGTCTATAATTCAGTCAGCATGGGTCGGAAATATCGACTGAAGCAAACTGCCAGGAGAATGCATACTGGGAGTGCAAGGCCGCTGAGCCCTGAAAAGAGAAATGTCTTTTTTGAACTAGTGCACTTCCGCTTAGCAGGCATGATTTTCTTCATTTTTTTAAAATTGAAATACAGGGTTGCATATATTTCTAACCCAGAAAGCTAATCTATTTTAGCTAGGTGCTGCAATGTAATCTTTTTACCCTCACCTACATTGACTATTCTAGTGAGAAAAACTCACCAAAATCCTTCTTCTCCAATGTAATGAAAATTACATATAAATTACTTACTACTAGGCTATGGAATAAAGGTGTGCCAAGGTCCCCACACATTGGTAGGACCATTCTAGGTCTATGACTGTGAGTAAGGATAATGGTTCAGAAACCGGATGAAGGTGGTCACCATTTTGGTGGTGAAATAGGCCGTTTGGAAACTAAATCTACGGTGTTGCTGTGCCATGTTATATTCAATACCAGCCCTCTGATGTTTTAATATGTCAGGGTGGAAAAAGCCTGAATTTTAGCATAAGAAGTTAGTTTCCTCAACCATGGTCCTTTGATTTGCTACAGGAGCCCCTTGCCTTTAGTTGAGCATGTCCACCCAATTGTCTCTGAAAGCCATATGGAAAGAGGAGGATTGAGTATGGTGAAAATATCCTGGCAAAAGGGCCGCAGCGTACAACACGATGACTACTCCTTTTAATCCTGAAGTGTCTTCTTCGTTGGAAGCTTGATTTCCGCACTAAGGAGCAAAGACAATGGGTTGTGTCTCCCTTTGCCCATTGGAAAGCGTCATCAACATGCTTTTCAAAAACCTGTTGCTTGGTAAAAAGACATATCCAGAACTTTGATTGTACTTCTGGGTAGAAATAATTGTTTTTTTTACCCAACTGAACCATTGCAACACCATCTCATTAGCCATAATTCGGAAATCATTTTGTTTACTCCATATAGTCTCTGGCTCTTTCAAAGTTATTTTAATCTATGTCATGTGAATCTATGAAATATTCAATGCTTGAGAAACAGCCTTTTCTTTCCACAAGAGCACAATGTCTCACTCTGGCTTTTTGGGCGATTCTGCCAACTCCAGAAAAACGTTTTCTCTGTCTTCAACGAGACAAAACTCAAGAAGAAATGCCCAACTACAGGAGCATTCCAGAGAAGTTGATAGAATGAGTAATCTGAAATAGTTGAAAGGACTGATACCTCAGCAGATCTCGGAGGGCTACGCCCTTCACATGCAACCGAAAACTAGTATATAGTTTCCTATATGGGGGGGAGTGGAGCTCAGTGCATTCTCACCTCATTATTTGAATTTTGGATCTTTTCAAATGAGGTGATTGACTTACTTTTCTAATCTAATTTCTTCATACTGCTATGAAAATGTTACTGTGGGAAATCCCAGCACGCCATCTGGAAATTATTCAAGCATGTGAATTTATTAAAGATCCAACGCTGGAGAAGTGATAATGATAAACATCCAGCTGCTCCACGCCCTGACTAAGCGCTGTACGTGGGGGTAGGTGTAGACGGTAATGACCGCACGCCACTGAGGTACCTTAACCGTTTGTGCAGGTCCCACAGGAGCAGACTGCGGGGCACCTTAGGAAATCTCCTAGGGTCGCATCACTAGAGTAGGACCACTCGGCCTGCCCATTTACTGACCTACAGGATGAGGTTGTAATTTCTATTTTCTTAAATATTTCTCCACTGTGTAGTACTGAACACTTAGGTCCTGAAGAATTGCCATGACGGCAAGAAACATGTTGACCTGACCTGAGGGTTGTAGATATTTTGCTGTGAGCCTTCCTAGTATATATCTCCCCTCTCACCCTTTTATCCAAGGGAGCCAACCACGCCAATAAAGTTTATTGTGGACTGTCTCACTTTTTTTAACCCACCTTCACTTCACGACTACACTTTCCCTTGCCCTCTCACACGCATGCACCATATGGCCAGAATAAAAGATCTCCGATAAAGAGCCCCTTCACGGGTGCCCGTCAGACATTGCAGCGCCAGTCTGATGAGGAGCAGAACCCATATGATGAAGCATGACACCTAGCTTGCTGGGTGTGTGAGGGTTTTAGTTCCAAAAAGGAATTCTCCACCCTTCCCTGTCCTCTACGCTACACACATACACTGTCCTCTACAGTCTCATTGGGGAACTTTGTACCCTTTTTGTGTCAATAATAAACATATCTGGGAATACAAATGGTTAATTTACTAAAAATGAGTGCCACAAAATTAGTGTATTTTCAGATATACTTCAAAAGTAATGCATTTTCAAATACAAGAGCCATTGACACTTGTCTGGCATGCACTTTACTGACGAATATTTTTTTTACTACTAGGCTACGAACAAATTTTGACATATATTTAGAATTTTTTTATGAAATGAATATAAGCAGAAATGTAATTGTGCCATCTGGGCTACACCACTTCAGAAAATAATTAAAACTTACTGTATCAAACACTAGCATTCTACAAAGCAGGTGGACAGCTTCATGTGTAGCTTGACTGGATAGTGTGTATAAGACAGGAAGTGATGGCTAGAAGAAAAACGTAACAGGATAAAAATTAATATCTGTCTTATTGAGTTCTGTTACACAATACATATTTTCATGTTTAAAACCACTGGGGGTGGAAATGCCTATTATTACATATAGAACACTTTAGAAAGTTACAAAACTACATTAAGGTATAAAAAGCTTTTCTCCTTTTAAGATGACACTGCACAAAAATACATTATTTGCTTGTCAAAGTAATATCCAGAGTTAAGCAAGATTTTCTTCTGTGTGAGCATGATCTACCACTTGTTGTCATAGAGAACATGTATTAGACAACAGGAGTATAACCCATAAACCACGTTGAGATTTGGGTAGGTACGTGAAGGAAACAACAATATCTCAACTGGTATCATTAGGCAGGACAGTTAGACACGTATGTACAATACATTACATGAAAGAAAAGGAGACTCTCAGTGGGTTTTTAACTGTGCACATGGCATCATATATTTGGCCACAAATTAGGAAGAAGTACAGTTGTGACAGAAGGGGTGGCGATGCAAGTGACAATGTGTTATCAGTGAAAAACGGCGCAAGGTGCAGACGTGAACAAGTATGTACAGTGAATAATGTGGTTCAAATCAATGATTTACAAGGTATTTTGAAAAATTGATAACAGTTTCTGTTGAACCACGAGAGGAGTGCGCCATCAGTTGTGCTGATAGGTCAACGACGTTTTGACCCAATTACTTAGGATCATCTTCAGGACCGGGTGGAAATTTTAAACTGTGCTGGAAGGACTGTAGTGGTGATCTGCCGGTAGTAAAAGGTGCCGGTCTTGTGAGGTTCAAAGGAACCTGGGTGTAGAAACAATGTAAGCCGTGTCCATGCGGACATCGGCGATACAGGAGGCTTCTTGTTGTCCCACAGTCAAGGTTGTGGGCGCTGTGTCTCGAGTCAGCCACACACCGCACACGACAGTGGTGGTACACGGCTGACTCGAAACGCTGACTCGAAACGCCGCCCCACGCTGGATACACTCCAACTCTCAAGATACTGATCCCACAACATCCTTCCCCATGTACCACATGCAAATGAGGTGAGGGTACGTCGCCGACATCAAGCGCCCACAAGACGAACACGCTTTGAAGCCCGAAGACATCCGTGCACTGTTCCCACAATACACAAAAGAACGAAGGAAAAAGGCCCAGAGTATGATTGGATCCGCGTTGCACATGGAAAAGGAAAAAACTGACGTAGGCGTGCCGGGGTGGGACACATGTGACCTTGCTGACGTCACATACGCAGGCGATGCCTGGGCGGGACCACGTGATGCTGTTCCCCCCGGCGCGTGGGGATGCTGGGCAAAAAAGTTTACGGATCCAGTCTCACGCCTGGGGATAATTCTACGTTAAAGAATCTGCGGCTAGTAGTCTCTATCAGATGATACCAGTTGAGATATTGTTGTTTCCTTCACATTGTCATAGAGAACAAGCATTTGCAATGCAATAGGTCTTGCATTTGCGAGAGTTAGAGCTATTGGCATTGACAGTGGAATTATGTGTGTTGAATTAAAATTGTTAGTTGTGAAATTGGGTGTGGTAGAATTGTGAGGTGACTAGTGTACTTGTGTAGTGGAATTATGTGAGATGGGGAATAGATGGGTGGGAGCTGTAAAAAATAGACTGAAAGGAAGACAGAGAGGAATAGGTAGTTTGTGCATTACTAGCTATCCCTATGGACAGGGATGACAGCTACAAAGAATAAATAGAAAAAAGGAAGACAGAGAGGGATAGGAGGTTTCTGCACAAAGTGGTGATTGAACTCTAGATAGAGGAGCAGAAACAGTGAGCGAGAAAGAAATGGAGAGCAGGCCACAGGCGCATAAAGAGCCTGCGTATGCAGAAGAGACTCTAAAAAGCGGAGAAGACCGTGGGTTTCAGGGACAGAAATGTTGAAAAGGCAATGGGAAAGAAATCTTACATGAAGACCTGAAGTTAACTAATATGACAGTGGTGGGAAAAGAGCGAGAAAGAGGTGTGCGAGAGAGTGTTAGAGCGAGAGAGAGGGGGCCGGACGAGAGGCTGGGAGAGGAGAGTATGCTGAGTGGCCTGCCTACATTGTGTGTGAATATACACCAACCACATCGATTTGAGTAGATCAATAGGATAGTGTTGGGTTTGCAGTGCAGATATCTGGCTGCATAAGTACACAATATTTACAGCTCCGTGTTTGGTTGCATTTAGTATGTGATAAACACTGTTCTGATTGACTGAGGACATGATTTACAGCTGTTGGCTGAGCGTTTTCTAGCCAATAGGCACAACATAGCTAAACAGAAGCTAAGGCAAAAGAAACAAGAACCAGCCAAATAATACTTTAAAAAAATGTAAACAATTCGCTATAGTGCTGCAAAAAGTGGCACCTTGAAACCTTACGTTGGACTGGAGACTGGGATGCTAAACAGATTAGATAAATGGGACCTCCTTCGATAGAGCGGAGGGAAATTATGTCACTGCATTCCAATCTAGGAGAAAAACTGCAGTGGAAAATTAAAGAAGAATGCAGGTTTCTTAATTTCCTGAGCCTTTGTCGTGGGAGCGGTGTATGATTCAGAGGGGAATTACTACAAACTGCAGGCAACTTCCTGCAAAACGTTTCAGAACAAACAAGCATTTGCAATGCAATAGGGCTCGCATTAGTAAAGTTTGAGGGATTATTATTGTAAATGACGTTTTTTTTTAATTTTAACTTGTGGAAAATTCTAACTTTGGCATTTACAATGCTAATAGTGTTAATTAGTGGAAATGTGACACCTTCTGTTTGGACTTGAGCACACATTGCTTCCTATTAAAGATGGCAGTAAATGCACTGTTTTTTATTTAGCTATCTTTGAACAGTATACCGAAGGCTGCAAAAACTTGCACTTATGGTTGAGCGCTACGTTCGCGCATTTCCTGCCTTTTCATATTTTTGAAGTGGTTTCTGTTCACTGAAATCATATCCTGTTTGCGAGTATACAGGGCAGCTTCCTTTCCCTAGTTTTTCGAATACCTTAATTTATGTTGAAGTACAGTACTTGAACGTATTGTGATATTGTTTTGTACTTTTTATCTTTAGGTTGACCACTGTGCATGTCGTTAACCTTTGATAGATAACAGGTCATTGTAATACAGCATGTACATTGTATGACTTTGATGTACACTTGTGTGCATTGTCGTCCGGTGGTGTGTATGCCTGGTGAAAGTGTGCACTGATGGCTGTTGATGTGTTTTATTGTGCCTGTTGAAAGCATACAGTGATGGCTGGTGGTGTGTGTGTGCCTGGCCGGCTGGTGGTGTGTGTGTCCGGTGGAAGTGGGAAATGATGTCTGGTAGTGTGTGTGTCTGGTGAAACTGTGCCTTGACAGCTGGAGTTGTGTGCCTGTTGAAAGTGTGATTTGATGGCTGTTGGTATGTGCGATATTTGAAGTTGTGCACTGTCCTTTTTGTGTTGTATGTCTGGTGGCAGCGTGCTTTGACGGCTGGTAGTGTTTGTGGGTGTTAAAAGTGTTCACTGATGATGTCTGTGGCTGGTGAGAGTGTGCACTGATGTCCTGTGGTGTGTCTGCGTGGTGAAAGCGTTCACTGTTGGCTGGTGGTGTGTGTGTGTCTGTTGAAACTGTGCACTGACGGCTGTTGTTGTGTATGACTGGTGAATGTATGTATTTGGTGGATGGCTGAATGTAATTGTGGTTTGGCTGTATGTATGTAGTAGTGTAGGGATGGATGGATGGATGGAGTTTATGGGATGGATGGATAGTATGGATGGCTGGATGTAGTGTTACATGTTTGGAATGTAATGTATGGATGGAGTAGCTAAAGGATGTATGCTTTGGGATGTATTGTTGGATGTAGTGGGATGGATGGATGGATGGATGGATGGATGGTGTGGGGTTATGAATGAATGTAGTGTGGTGATGGATATATGGATGGATTAGGGGATGGCTGGCAGAATGGACTGGATGTTTTGTATGGATGGAATGGAGGGAGGCTATGGATGGATGGAGTGGTGGATGTAAGTAGGGATTTCGTGGGATGGATTGTGATGGATGGAGTGTGATGGTTGGATGCAGTGGGGGGATGTATGGATGGAGTGGTGGGATGGATGGATGGAGTGGGATGGATGGATGTATGTTGTGGGGGTATGAATGAATGTAGTGGTGTGTTGGATATATGGATGGATTAGGGGATGGCTGGCGTTGCGTGTGTGAGTGGCGTTGCGTGGGTGAGTGGGGTTGCAAATTTGCATGTGTGTGTGATTGTTAAAGAGTACACGGATATGCTGGGGTGCAGCTGGAGGGAGTACACATACATGCTTGTGTTTAAGAGTGGCACTGCCTGGCTGAGTGGCGCTGCGTGGGTGAGTAGAGCTGTGTGGGTGAGATTGGCGTTGCGTGGCTGAGTGGCGTTGCGTGGGTGTGATTTGCGCTGCGTAGGTGAGAATTGTGCTGCGTGGGTGAGAGTTGCGCTGTATGAGTTGGGCTGTATGAGTGAGTGGCGTTTTGTGAATGAGTGGGGTTGCGTGGCTTAGTGGGGTTGCGTGGGTGAGAGTGAAGTTGCATGGGTGAGTAGCGCTTCATGGGTGAGTGTGGCGCTGCGTGGGTGAGTAGAGCTGCGTGGGTGAGATTGGCGTTGCATGGCTGAGTGGCGTTTGTTCATATTAGCCGTTTTTGAACAAGAAATACTTTATTTAGGTGCTTGAAGCAAATGGAGGACAAAGAACTAACTGTGACTCTCGAGGTGCATTTCATTAGTGCGCACTGTGGTTACAGCAGAGCCGGGAAGCGAGGCAGGGCCTGCGGCCCTGAATAAGTGACGGGAGTCCAGTAGCATGTGGTTACAGCAGAGCCGGGAAGCGAGGCAATAAAAGGGTGCACGGATTAAGCGAGGCAGGGCCTGCGGCCCTGAATAAGTGACGGGCGTCAGATTGAGGTTGCGTGGCTGAGTGGCGTTGCGTGGGTGATTGGACTTACGTGGGTGTAATTTGCGCTGCGTAGGTGAGAATTGTGCTGCGTGGGTGAGAGTTGCGCTGTATGAGTTGCATTGCGTGAATGAGTGGCGTTTTGTGAATGAGTGGCGTTGCGTGGCTGAGTGGCGTTGCGTGGGTGAGTGGGGTTGCAAATTTGCATGTGTGTGTGTGTGATTGTTAAAGAGTACACGGATATGCTGGGGTCCAGCTGGAGGGAGTACACAGACATGCTTGTGGTTAAGAGTGGCACTGCGTGGCTGAGTGGCGCTGCGTGGGTGAGTAGAGCTGCGAGGGTGCACGGATTAAGCGAGGCAGGGCCTTCGGCCCTGAATAAGTGACAGTCGTCCAGTAGCATGTGGTTACAGCAGAGCCGGGAAGCGAGCCAGGGCCTGCGGCCCTGAATAAGCGACGGCGGGGCAGCGGAAGCCTTTGATCGTAGCTTCAATTGTGGATGTGGCAGCGAAGCCTTTGATCTGCCAAATGCTGCTGGCAGGGGGAAGGGCAAGCTCGTCCACGAGGAGCTTGTCACGTGACTCTATTTCTCGTGAACTGTTGGGAATCCGGCTTGAAGAGAGCCAATCAGCTGCCTGAATAGAGCCTTTGGGGAAAGAAGCAGATCAGCGACATAAGGGCTCACCCCTGTTTTCTATTTCTGCGAAATAGAAAAGGGGCGAGCCCTAATAAACTCTCTAGGAACAGAGCTACAATAGGCAATATTGCATGTCAGTCTTTCCATTGTTGGCGTAAAGTGCTGCACTAGTTGGATTACGAGGAAGAATCTCTCAGCCGGTTCGTTGCCTACCATGCCCCGTTGCAACTTTCATGCATGACCGCTGAACAGAGGCGGGCTCAAACGAAACATACAAAGGTTAAAATAATTTTAAAAATCCTGAAAGTTAGGGGGGCAATTTGTGGTCTATGCGTCATAGACGTTCTTGCCCAGCAATATTAACAAAAATACATGAAATACCCAAGCCCATGTATGCATATACAAAGTTTCCATGTGTCCTCTTACTACCCTATACTCGATCCAAAGGAATGAGAAGTGTACAAACTTAAACTCCCAAAGCAATACGGTTCACTCTTCTGCCACAAAAAAACAAGCATTGGAAATGCAATAGGTCTCGCAATTGCTTGTGTTACAGCTATTGGTGTTGTAAATGGCGTTGTAAATTACAATGTCTTTCAGCCATGTGTTATGGAGTTTATGTGGTGTTTAGTAAAGTTCCCGGTTTCAGATTTACTTGTAGAGCATTGCAGTGTCTGAAATAATAGATCTTTTTCGCAGAGTCTGCAGGCAACAGGCTCCCAGCGATTCTCAGGTAATCGGTTTGATACTTGCTTATACTGCCAAGATGTGGCAGGATTTTTTTAAGTCGCTAAAAAGTTTATTCTTATATGTAAAAAGTGTATAATGTTACTGGTGCTCATGTAAAGCACTCCAATACCTTCAGGTGAGTTCACGCTATATAAAACTGCAACACAAAAAAATATCTTGCATCACAAGCCTAAGATCAACACAAACTGTGCACAACCCTACAAACATAGGCTAGGAAACACACACAGTATGTGCGTCAGCACTTTTAGGGACAGTGTGTGCGTTTTAGTGACTGTGGCCCGGAAAACTGGAGTTCTAAACCCGGCTTCCCTAGGTTGTTACTATCACTATGTGATCCTGGACAGAGCACAATCTCCTCCAGCGCCTCAACTCTCTTCTGCAGTAAAAAGTGGAACTTGTGCTCTGGGCACTACATACAAATGGAATAAATGCATGCGTGCAGTGCCTAGAGGCACTTGTGTGCCAGGTCAGGGCACTGTGACCATGCCAGCCACTGACTTACCGCCAGCAAGATCCACTGGCTGCACACCACAGAGATCCAAAATGCTGGCTTAATCCATGGGTACCCCGCCACAGTCCTCGGACCCCATCCGGATTGGAATCCGGAATGGGGGGATGTCCCGTGCGATGGACACGGGAGTCCAAATTGAAAGCACACAGTGGAGGCACCGGCTCTGCGGGTTGACCGAAAAGTCCCCGCAGGGGACCCTCATAAGAGGGAGGCCCCTTAAGTGCGACAGGATGGCACACTGGACAGTCTAGTGTCCGGGGACCCCTTCAGGGTCCTGCGCGTCACTTCCGGCCGTGGGGGAGGGTATATATGCCTCCCCCGCCCACCTGGCGGCCTCTTTGGTCCTCACCCTGACGCCTTTTGGACGTGACCCGGGAGCTGCTGATCCTTGTTTGCAGGGTGAGTGCATATCCCCCCCCTGGCCCGTTTCCTCCCTTTCAGGGGGTTGCATCAGGGCAGGGTGGCTTTGCTTTGGCGAGCCACCTTGGGGGAGGGGGGTGTTTTCGGTCAATTCCTGTTTCACCATGGGCGTCTCTGTGGACTGCCCAGGCCCAGAGCGGGCCCTGGGGTGCTGGGTGTGGATGAAGGTGGGGGCAGTGGGTGCCAGTGTATGAACTCGGCACGCTTGTGCCCAGATTTGCGCGATTACTCGGTTGCACCCTCGCCGTCCCGTGGGGACAGTGCTTAAGTGCCACAAGTGGTTGCAGCCTGTAGGGGCTACCCCGGGCAGGCCGGCCGGGTAAGCGCTCCGTACCTTCTGTCGCGTATGCACTAGTGTGATGTGCACGATGTCAGCATAACTCAGGCGTACATACAACTGAGGGTTTGCGGGACACATGTTTCAAGTGTTGTTCGGCAGGGCGAGTTACCCTGGACAGGGAGGTGCGCGTTTACTCACAGGTCGGCAAGTCAGCCGTGGCAGGATAGCTAGAAACGGCCGCACGGGGCGTGGGGCGCGTGTCAGCTTTGGAGTGCCTGTTGTACATGAGTGCAAGTGAATTGATTTAGAATAAACTTATATTATTGTGCAATTACTTCATGGGTCAATCCATCCGGAACAGACACCAAAGTGTCATAAGACAACACCAATCAATGCATTTTGTAGATATACACAACACGGGGAATCAAAAAAGTTTACAAGTATAAGTTTTTATGTATGGAGAATGCTTAAAAAAAGAGTACAAACACATGAACTCTATCAGCAAAAAAGTCATGGACAGAAGTAGAATTAAATTAACCTAACAGTACATGACAACCTAATCAAATCTCTGAATGAGAATATGTGTCGCTCTAGAATCACAAGATTTCTAAGGAGTAGAAGGTGGAGTCGACATTTCGGTCTTTGCGGCTTCAGTCCATCAGACCATCTTCAGGACGGTAGTTTTTTGCCAAAAAAAGAGACGCCTATACAGACAGAATACAATACGTTACACAGATTGTAAACATAATAATGATGCAAACAAATGCATTTAAGCAAACTAGGAAACCCGTGTGCGAAAGAAAGAACAAAAAACTTGACTTTTCACAATGAAGTACAGATATCAAATTTTGTGCACAGCCCAGGTGAAAACAAGATCAAGATGTGTCACCACCATCACCTCAATGAATTAACATGGGGAAACAAAAGGTGGCTTTCTTCTGTTGTATGTTATAGACAGCCTAGAACCATGAACTTGATCTAAGGTTGCAGCCGTTTTGCAATGAATGCTACCAAAAGGAAAAGCTTTGCTGGTGGTGAAACCGAAGACAATACAACCCCAGTTAGTCTGCGTAACCACCTTTGGGACTGCCACCAATGAAATTAAGCGGATAATCAAAAAACACTGTCCTCTTCTAGCTTCTCTACCAGAACGGGTCGATAAACCTTTGTTTTCCTTTAAAAGAGGATCTAACCATAGAGATCGACTAGTACACACTTATACAAAAGCACAGCAAAATGTAGTGGATGACTTGTGACAGTACAGCTTGTAAAAGCACCATCAATTTAAAATCTTTTGATTTGAGCGGTGATACAGTGACGCTTAGGAATTTTTCTAATTGCAATACGTCCAACGTCGTTTATTGTATCCAATGCCCATGTGGCTTGAAATACATTAGCAAAACGACGCATGTGGTCAAAAAACGGATCCTGCTGCACCAATCTAGGGTCCGCTGCAAAAGAAATGCGTTACTTACCTGTAACTGCAGTTATCCAGTATTGGTATCTTTCATAGATTCACATGCCTGAATCATTCCCCGTCGTCGGGGTGGGAGTCCCCGGTACATAATAACAGTAATGTCTATGACTTTACTGTTATTAATAGGCCAGAGGCCTCACATTAGTAACCTATCCAAGTCCTTTTGTAAAAAGGACCAAACTTTGGCCAGGAGCCAATCAGCTACTACCACCCTCTAGAACCTTCCTGAAAGGAGCCCTAGTCCCTCAGATTTTCGTAAGCACAGTGCTAAGTAGTACCTACTGAGAGAACTAAGGTGAGCCCTTCCAGGGGAGGCGGGTGGGTTGCATGTGAATCTATGAAAGATACCAATACTGGATAACTGCAGTTACAGGTAAGTAACGCATTTCTTATCCAGTATTATGGATATCTTTCATAGATTCACATGCCTGAATCAGAGTAGCAAGCAATAGGCAGCACATTTCGCATAATGTAGCATGTAAGACACTTGATAATAACTGATCAGTAGTGTAACACAATAAACTGCAAACAGTAGCAGGATAAGAAGTGTGCAATTAGGTAATAGGAAAGGTGGGATGAAAGGAAGCAGGCTCACCTCTAACGAAATAGATGACGGAGCACCGCCTGTCCCATTGCTGCATCCTTCATAAGTTCCGAATCCAAGCAGTAGTGCTTGGTGAACGTATGTGGTGTCTTCCATGTCGCCGCTCTGCAAATGTCGACAATGGGCACCCCAGAAAAGAGCGCCATGGAGGTGGAAACCGCTCTAGTGGAATGAGCCCGAACCTTGGAGAGCAGAGGATGTCCCGCCTGCTGATGGCAGAAGGCAATGGCCGCAGAGATCCATCTTGAAATGCTCTGCTTTGACAATGGTAGGCCCTTCCTGGGCCTGCTGAAGGCAATAAATAATTGGTTGGACTTGCGAAATTGTTCCGTTCTATGAATGTAGAATTTCAGACATCTTTTCAGGTGTAAGGAATGTAGAGATCTCTCCGCTGCTAAAGATGGATTCGGAAAGAAAGATCTCAGGACAATAGGTTTGTTTAGATGAAAAGCAGACGGAACCTTTGGTATGAATTTGGGGTTAGTCCATAGAATGACCCTGTCCTGTTTGAACTGAAGGAACGGATCTTGAATAGAGAAAGCCTGCAGTTCACTCACCCTCCTTCCTGACGTGAGAGCCAGCAAAAGAGCTGATTTCCATGACAAGTATTTGAGATCTGCTTTATGCATTGGCTCAAAGGGGTGTTTCATCAACTGAGCCAAGACAACATTGAGTTGCCATGTAGGTGGTAAAGGTTTAATTGGAGGATAAGTCCTGAATAAGCCTTTCAGAAACTGCTTGACCAGTCTATTGGCCATAGGGAAATACCAGACGAAGAGCGCCTGAACCGAGATATGGCTGCCAGATGGACTTTGATTGAGGCGTGGGCCAATCCCGAGTTGGCCAGGTGAAGCAGGTAAGGCAGAAGTTGTGCCGGAGATGACGAGAACGGGTGCAGTTTGTTAGCTTTACACCACAAACAGAATCTCTTCCACTTAAGGGAATACTTCTTGTTGGTACTGTCAGCCCGAGCCCGGGCTAAGACGACTCTGCAGTCCTGAGGAATATCTAAGTCCTGGAACTCTCTGAACTCAGGAGCCAAGCCGATAATCTGAGAGATGTCGGATCTGGATGCTGGACTTGCCCCTGGTTCATAGTGAGGAGATGCGGGTAAGGCCTGAATGGAATCGGAGGCTCCAGCGACAGAATGTGGAGTTCTGTAAACCAGTGTTGGCGCGGCCACGCTGGGGCTACCAGGATCAGGGTGCAATGCTCTGCTTTCAGTTTCCGGAGGACCCTGGGGATCAGGGGAAATGGAGGAAAAGCGTAAGCAAAGACGTTGCACCATGCGATCGAAAATGCATCCCCGAGAGATCCTTTCTGGGGAAGCCAGCTTGCATAATGTTGGCTTTTTGCGTTGATCTCCGTCGCAAATAGATCCAGGTGAGGTCTGCCCCATTGGGAGAATACTGCCTCGAGAGCATGTTGGTCGAGCTCCCACTCGTGACAAATGGAGCGTTTCCTGCTTAGTGAGTCCGCCAGGGTGTTGTCTGCTCCTGGGACATACTCCGCTCTCAGCGAAATGTTGTGTCGGAGTACCCACTTCCAAATTCGCTGTGATTCTTGAGACAACGTCATGGATCGAGTTATCTCTTGCTTGTTTAGATAGTGCATTGTGGTGGTGTTGTCCGTCCTCACAAGCACTGGGGAGTTCCTGATCCGGGGCAGGAATGCTCGAAGTGCCAGGTATACTGCCCTCAGCTCTAGCAGGTTGATGTGGAGCTGTTTTTCTGCCAGCGACCACTGACCGTGTATCTGACGTTCCTGCAGGAACGCACCCAATCCATCCAATGATGCATCTGTTGTTATCACGTGTGGGGAGATAGGAAGTAGGAATGGAAGGCCCTGTTTCAGGTTTTTTGTTTGAAGCCACCAGTGCAGGGCCTTCACCATGAACGGAGTGATCCTGATAAGATCGTCGAAGGATCCCGTACACTGGATCCACTGAGATGATAACGCCTCCTGTAGGGGACGCATACGGAGGCGGTAGTGTGGTATTAGGAGGATATTGGAGGACATCATTCCTAGCAATGACTTGAAGAGTCACACCTTGATGGTGTTTTTGACCTGAATGTGGGCTGCCAGAGACCTCAGTTTGACCTGACACTCCTGTGATGGGAAGGCCTTCTCCTGATGCGTGTCTAGAGTTGCTCCCAGGAAAGTGAGGCATTGAGAGGGCTGCAATACTGACTTTTCCTGGTTGAGTGTAAGCCCCAGGCTCTCGAAGAGCTGAAGACCGGCGTTGGAAGATCTGCTCACGCCTTCTAGAGTAGGAGACTTGATGAGCCAATCATCCAAGTAGGGGAATACCTGGTGATGGTGCTGGCGATGGTACGCTGCCACTGGAGATAGGCATTTTGTAAAAATGCATAGCGCCGCCTACAGGCTGAATGGCAACACTCTGAATTGGTAATGTCTGCCCCCCACTACAAACCTTAGGTATTGGAGGTGACTTTTGTGGATGAGTATGTGAAAATAGGCGTCCTGGAGGTCTACGGACACCATGAAATCTTTGGAATTGAGTAGCTGTAACACTTCCTGAATGGATACCATACGGAACGATTGTTTTTTGAGGTATCTGTTGAGGTTCCTTAGATGTGTAAATGTAAATGTGTTGGACTTGTAAAGCGCACAGTTGCCCGTAAGCGTCCCGGCGCTGGAGACCGCTGGGGAACCCGTCCTGGCTTTCCCTGTGAGATGGTCCCTTCTGGGTATCTCCAAGGTGAAACCAGGCATCCCCGGTGTCTGTAGGGGGCCGTTGTAGAGATGAGGCAAGCTTAGTGCCCACAGCTGCCGAGTGTGATCCCTGGTTAGAGTAGGCACGAGGCGAGAATTGTCGAGTCCGCTGACCCTGGTCCACGACCCTGCCGCGTTGGGAATTGAACCCTGGTCCCGGGCCGTTCTCTGCTTCTGGGTCTGCCGCCTCTAACCAGTGAGCCACACCACTCCAATATAGGTCTCCATTTCTTCTCCTTTTTTTGTGTTAGGAAGAACCGGGAATAGAATCCTTTCCCCCTCTGACCTCTGAGAACTCTTTCTATGGCTCTTTTCTGGAGCATTAGTGAGAGTTCCGCTTGAAGGAGATGCAGATTCTTGTGCTGCATTGGACCTGGGGAGTTCGATGGAGGAGTTTCCACGAACTCCAGAGTATGGCCAAACCGAACCAGCTGGAGAACTCAACGATCCGTCGTTATTCTTTGCCAATTGTGGAGGAAGTTGGAAATTTTCCCTCCAACTACGTTATGTGGAGAAGAAGTGGAGGCCTGTTGGAGAAAGAAGTCATTGCCTTCTGGCGGACTCTTTCTTTCCTCCTCTTCCTCGAAAGGAATACCTACGAGGACTGGCATTGTTGCTGCCTCTGTTGGTATTGACATTGAACAAAAGAAGGTATTGGGTCCTGAAACTGACCAGCCTGGACCTCAATAATCGCAAAACAGAACAAAGTGGCTAATCAGATTGTAATTAGTTAGGACACACTCAGCCAATTTGTGCTGCGTGAACCACGAGTTTTATATTACAAAAAGATTTTTTATTTTCATTTTTGGTTAAATTTCATTGATTTGTCCGTATGTCTTCAAAGGAATATTTTGTCAAAACAGTAGAATCAACAACAGGCAATTATGTGCGCAATATATACAAGTGAAAAAAATGTATTCACAAGAGATGCTCAAAATTCAAGACACCGACATATCAATTATTACATACAAAGCAAATTCAAACATAGAAAACATTTCACAAAAAGAACCAGTCCTTTAACTTATATACCAATGGACAGGCGGAAATCAGAATACAGTGAAACTGCCTGCCTGTCTCACAAAGCCTGTGATAAAGTCTTTTGAGGATTGACAGCTAGGGCCGACGACAGTGGGATTAATTATTCCCTGGCTGCACCCTTCTTTCTTGGCACAGGCTGGGGGTCAACGCGTTTCGAACCGTGAGTGATTACGAGGTTCTCCTCAGGACATGGACTGGGTGAATCCTTCACTGCAGAAAGCGCGCAGGGGCTGCGAAGATGGAAATTAGCTTCATCAGATGACGCCGGTAGCGGAATGGATTGAATGCAGCTCCCGTTCGACGATCTAGCGAAGGAGCTCAATAACCCCTGCGACCTCCGGACTCAAACCCGGGCGTCTCCGTCTACAAGTTCAAGTTAGAGCATTTATATAGCGCACTACTCACCCAGAGGGTCTCAAGGCGCTTGGGGAGGGGGTTCATTATTTGTCGAATAGCCAGGTTTTAAGTTCTTTTCTGAATGAGATGTGGTTTTGAGTAAGGCGGAGGTGAGAGGGGAGTGAGTTCCAGGTCTTGGCAGCCAGGAAGGAGAAGGATCTGCCACCCATGGTGGATTTTCGGATGCGCGGGACTGTGGCGAGGGCTTGATTAGACGATCTTAGTTGGCGGGTGGGTTTGTAGAAGGATAGTCGAGTGTTGAGGCATTCGGGTCCTAGGTTGTAGAGGGCCTTGTGTGTGTGGGTGAGAAGACGGAACGTAATTCTTTTGTTGACGGGAAGCCAGTGGAGGTCCTTTAGGTGCCCGGTGATGTGATCTCGGCGGGGGATGTCCAATATGGTCTCGCTGATGAGTTTTGGATGCGTTGGAGTTTTTTCTGTAGTTTTGCTGTGATTCCCGCGTATAGTGTGTTACCATAATCCAGCCGACTCGTGACCAGTGCGTGGGTCACAGTCTTTCTTGTTTCGAGGGGGATCCAGTGGAAGATCTTTTTGAGGATGCGAAGTACGTTGAAGCAGGAGGATGAGACTGCGTTAATTTGTCTGGACATCGAGAGAGAGGAGTCTAGGATGAAGCCAAGGTTACGTGCGTGGTCTGTGGGAGTGGGTGCTGTGCCCAGAGCGGAAGGCCACCAGGAGTCGTCCCAGGCAGAGGGTGAGGATCCTAGGATGAGCACTTCAGTTTTGTCTGAATTGAGTTTTAGGCGGCTCTGTTTCATCCATTCGGCTACTTCTTTCATGCCTTCGTGAAGATTGGTTTTGGCGGTGTTCGGGTCTTTGGTGAGGGAAAGGATTAATTGGGTGTCGTCGGCGTAAGAGATGATGTTGAGGTTGTGTTGGCGTGCGATGGATGCGAGTGGGCTCATGTAAACGTTAAAGAGGGTGGGACTGAGTGACGATCCTTGTGGTACTCCGCATATGACTTCTGTGGCTTCTGAGTTGAATGGAGGAAGTCGGACTCTTTGAGTTCTCCCGGCTAGGAACGAGATGATCCAGTCCAAGGCTTTTCCTTGTATGCCGATGTTGTTGAGACGTTGTATAAGGGTACTGTGGCAGACCGTGTCGAAAGCGGCGGAGAGGTCGAGTAGAATGAGGGCCGCAGTTTCTCCGTTATCCAGTAGTGTTCGGATGTCGTCTGTCGCTGCAATGAGGGCCGTTTCGGTGCTGTGTTTGGCTCGAAATCCGGATCGAGATGGATCGAGGGAGTTGTTGGATTCAAGGAAGGCGGCGAGCTGGCTGTTGACGGCTTTCTCAATAACTTTGGCAGGGAATGGGAGGAGGGATATGGGTCGGTAGTTTTTAAGTTCAAAGGGGTCTGCTGTGGGTTTCTTCAAGAGGGCGCTGAGTTCGGCGTGTTTCCAGCTTTCTGGAAAGGTGGCAGTGTTGAACGAGCAGTTGATGACATCACGAAGATGGGGTGCGATGATGGAGTCAGCTTTGTTGAAGATGTGGTGGGGGCAGGGGTCGGTTGGCGAGCCAGAGTGGATTGAGTTCATTAGGCGGATGGTGTCTTCAGTGGTTATTGTGTTCCAGGCGCTAAGGTAGTTAGTTGGCGGAGTGGTATCTGAGGGGTGTGGGGAGGGTTGATCGTTGGGAGTGTTCTCGAAGCTGTTGTGGATGTCGGCGATTTTGTTGTAGAAGAAGGAGGATAACGCGTCGCAGAGGTCTTGGGAGGGGGTGATGTCGTTAGATGCTGCGGTGGGGTTGGTGAATTCTTTGACGATGTTGAAAAGTTCCTTGCTGTTGTGGGTGTTGGTGTCGAGACGATCCTTGAATGCTGATTTCTTGGCGGATCGAATCAGTTGGTGGTGGTTGCGGGTGGCTGCCTTGAGGGTGGCCATGTTGTCGGTGGTTGGGTTTTTTCTCCATGTTTTCTCCAGGGTGCGGCATAGTTTCTTGGATTTTTTGAGATCATCATTGAACCACGAAGCCTTTTTGCTGGCTGATTTGATCTGGAGCTTTTTCAGGGGTGCTAATTCGTCAGCACTGTGGGTGATCCATTGCTTGAGATCGGTGGCCGCTTGGTTAGGGTCCAGTGAGAGGGTGGGAAGATTTTGGTTGAGTGATGATTGAGTTGGTCGGGGGTGATTTTGTTCCAGTTTCTCCGAGGAATGGGTTGTGGTCTGTTGTGGTTCAGGGTGGTTTTGTAGCTGAAGTGAACACAGCTGTGGTCCGTCCAATGGAGAACTGTGGTGCGATCGAAGGAAATGTGCTTGCTGGAGGTGAAGATAGGGTCGAGCGTGTGTCCGGCTACATGAGTGGGGGTGTCAACAAGTTGTTTGAGTCCGAGATTGGCCAGGTTTTCCAGCAGGGTGGAGGTGTTGCTGTCGTGTTTGTTTTCAAGGTGGAAGTTGAGGTCTCCCAGCAGAATGTAGTTCTCTGAGGTGAGGGCATGTGGGCTGACGAAGTCGGTGATGTCATCACTGAATTGAGTGCGGGTTCCTGGAGGCCTGTAGATGAGGGTGCCTCTAAGTGTGGTCCTGGGGTCGGTGTGGATCTGAAAGTGGAGATGTTCGGCGGTTGCGAGATTGACGTCGGAGCTGGTCGTGATTTTGATGGTGTTCCTATGGATGATGGCAATGCCTCCTCCTGTTTGGTTGGAGCGGTCTTTGCGGATAATCTTGTAGTCGTCCGGTATGGCTATGGCGATGTCGGGTGCTGATGATGTTTTCATCCATGTTTCTGTAAGGAAGGCGATGTCCGGTGACGCAGTGTTGAGTAGGTCCCAGAGTTCGGTAGCGTGTTTGTGGACCGAGCGGGTGTTAAGCAGGATGCACTTCAGGCGGTTAGAGTCGGAGCTGCGTATGGAGGAAGTGGATTTGGTGAGGGTTCTGAAGCAGTTGAACTTGCAGGAGAGGCAGGCGAATGGGCCGTGGGTACGTCCTGGGGTGGCTTCGCAGCATTGTGGTGTGCGCTTGAGGGCGAGGAGAGTTGCGGCATCGTATGCGAGTTTAGTGGGCTGGGTACGGCGGGGGGCAGGGGGTCTGGCGCTGGGCGCGGTCCAGGCACGGACGGGCTTACCTTTGGCGCACCTTCGGCGCGCCCGCTGCGCGTGGACGCTGCGCGTTGGGACGTCAGTCTAATAAGGATAGTGGAAGGGGCGGAGCGTGGGAGGGGCAGCTGGGAGGCGGGAGCGAGGTGCAGGGAGGGTTCAGGACGGGCCGAAAACAAGCAAATGGCCGACAGGTAAACAAATGCTGCGAGGGTCTCCTACAGCAAGAGCTAGAATGGTGATGGAGCGCTATGGGGCAAGATAATTTCAGGGCAGCAGAGGAAGCGCTATAATAAGTAAAGCCAGAGAGCGCTGAAACAGTACAAATTGCGAAGCACACCACAGCCACAGTTCAAATCTAAATTGTTGTAGGCAGCAAGCAAGTACAAGGCACAGCAGCGTTGCAGAGCGCGGCGCGGTTATGTAAATAAATTAATTAATATGCGAGCCTGAAATCAGCCGTGTGGTACAATGCCAGGCGAGGAGAGGAGGTGGGGGAGCGACCACTTCTGGAGGCAGCAGGGCGGTCACAGCTTCTCACGAGGATCTGCGCAGCCTGTATCTCTGTGGGTGGGAGGGGCAGCTGGGAGGCGGGAGCGAGGTGCAGGGAGGGTTCAGGACGGGCCGAAAACAAGCAAATGGCCGACAGGTAAACAAATGCTGCGAGGGTCTCCTACAGCAAAAGCTAGAATGGTGATGGAGCGCTATGGGGCAAGATAATTTCAGGGCAGCAGAGGAAGCGCTATAATAAGTAAAGCCAGAGAGCGCTGAAACAGTACAAATTGGGAAGCACACCACAGACACAGTTCAAATCTAAATTGTTGTAGGCAGCAAGCAAGTACAAGGCACAGCAGCGTTGCAGAGCGCGGCGCGGTTATGTAAATAAATAAATTAATATGCGAGCCTGAAATCAGCCGTGTGGTACAATGCCAGGCGAGGAGAGGAGGTGGGGGAGCGACCACTTCTGGAGGCAGCAGGGCGGTCTACCTGCTGTCATATTCAAGTGCAGTATTTTAGAGCAGGTGAGCAGTTCCACCCAACGACTCCAGATTTACTCCCAGGCGTCCTGACCAACGTGTCGTTTTCTCCCTGCTTCCAATTTCAAGTGCAGAAAATTCACACTGTGTGAAGCTAATTTCCATCTGTTGGTATTGAGGCTTGTATTGCTGGGACGAGCCGTAGGAGGATTTGTATCCCTGATAGCCACCGCTTGTCTGCTGGCCTCTTCCTCTGGAGCCCCGAAAGGAAGTAATTTTGTACTGGAGGGTACCCAGGGCTTTTGCGGTCTACGTATCTTTCGTAATACCCTGCAGCATCTCATCAATATGCTCCCCAAAGAGCAGCTCTCCGTCAAACGGCATGTCCAGTACTTTGGTCTGTACCTCCGGCCGGAAAGATGTAGCTTTCAGCCATCCCTGGCGCCTAAGGACCACTGCCCCCGCCAGCTGCCGAAATCCTGTTGAGGCGATATCCAACGCCACGTCAATCCTTACCGAGGTGGACCGCTCTCCCTCAAGGGGGATCTTCTTTACCTCGTCTTTCTGCTCCTCTGGCAGTGTGCCTAGATATGGGGCAACATCCGCCCACATCTGGCGATTGTAACGCCCTAAGAGCGCTAGCGACTTTGCCGCCCTGACAGTAAGGGCCGACATCGACGAGAATCTCTTCCCGATGTTATCCAGTTTACGTCCTTCCTTATCCGGAGGCGCAGTCAGCGCAGCAGATGGGTTGTTGGATTTCCGCTGCGCGGCCTGGGTAATAACGGAGTCCGGTTTGGTATGGCCTGTAAGGCATGCCGGAGCCGTGTCCGGGGCCTTATACTACTTATCAAGCCTGGTCGGCACTGGTAGTAAAGATGAGGGGTTTTTCATTATTTTTACCCCCTGGTCCCAGATGATAGGGATTGATAATCGATAATAGGGATTGACCGAACCGTCTTCTTGAATGGCTATTTAAAGTCATCTAGGAAGCAATCCTGAGGTTGCGTGGTCATCTCTATTTTGTACCGTGCTGCCGCCCTTTTTACAACATTATGAAACCCCCCGAAATCTTCTGGGGGTGAATCCGCCTGTGCCTGGTCTGGGGATGCCGAATGTTCAATGACATGGTCATTCCACTAGTCATCCTGTATCTCTCCCTCCTCCTGTTGACCTTCTTCATCTTCTCCTACTGCTTCCTCTTCTTCTTCATCAGAAGACGGTAGAGGAGGTAAAGTCACAGGATCCGTACAAATGACTAGCGGTGGTGGTCTAGGGCGAGGAGGAGGAGCTGGTGTCACAAGATGTGGAGGCACTACCGAAGGAGGCGGAGTAGGCGGAAACCGCTGCTTGTAGTCCGCTATGAGGAATTGGAGGTCCGTGACTATTGAGGCCGGGAGGCACACCATAGGTTGTGAAGGAGGAGGCGGTTGATATTCCTCCTGGTATGGCACTTCTGCCTGACCCAGGTCTTCGCAATCCGAACTCTCACGGACATTGAGCTGTGATGGACTTGTTGCAGTGTGGAACATGGCACCATCATCAGAATCTTCTGTCTCCAGTAAGTGGACCGGTGGCAGTGGCTGGACCTTGCTAGGAGACGTAGTCACTGGCGTCAGCATACGCGTTGACATCCTGAAGTGTGTATAAGTATACTTCAGCTTAGGAGATTCTTCCGTCGACGGGGTGGTCATCGGCGGTGGGATTCTGACAGCCACAGCAGACATCTCTGTCATCTGCGTCGACGACGGTAGCGTCGTCGACGATGGTTTTTTAGTCGACGGCGGCAGCGACGCTGGAGCTGTCGTCGATGGCTTCGTCGACGATCTCGTTGTCGATGGCCTCGTCGACGCTGGTGTCGACGTCGATGACATCGTCGACGAGGTTGTCGTCGACGGGACCTTCGTCGACGACGATGGCTTCGACTTCGTCGACGCGGAAGCTATCGTCGACGGAGGCGTCGTCGACGCTTTTTTGACAGGAATTATAGATGTAATAGACCTACCGGTCGACGACGATGCTGAGGTAGTTGTCGACAAGGTGGTGAAGGCTGATGCTGTTGACGTAGAGATGGTTACTGTCGACGCTGTCACAGGCATGGCAGAAGACACCAGCCCTGAAGAGAAGTCTTAACTGCCATGGCTTTTGGACGACCCTCTGAAGACTTTGGCGTCTTGTTTTGAGGTGGCATATCAGACGGACCTGGAGATGTCTGTCTTGGCCTTTTAGCAGGGTCAAAACGAATTTGCATATGGCTGGGTTTGAACTGGGGTGGCACAGTGAGCAAAAGATCTCTTGACTGTGGGTGAGTAGTTGAAACGTTTCAGCACTCCGTCCATCATCTTATTGTGTTTGCCCAGGTCACAAAATTAACAGAAGAAAGGAAACAAAATATGCCACAGCTTAACATGGTGGCCATGAACTTGCACTAAAAGTTGTGTATATTTTAAAAAATGCATATCACTTTAATGAGACAGTACTGGTGTAACACAGCAAGCAGATGTATTTATATCTGGTAAAATCTGTTTTAGTTTTAATGCACATCATAGTGAAACAAGATTCTTGTTGGCGGAAAGCAAAGGTACTGTAAGTTTTAAATTACTGTAACCTGAACACATAGTCCAAACACACAAGGAATATTTAAAACCCAAGTTAAGAATAGAATGAAAAAAAGCATCAACAACAGTAAAGCATTGGCCTACTAGCCTTGGTTCTAAATTCTACTTCTTATCAGACGGATGTGCAAATTATCAGGCAAAATGTTGTCAACCACAGGTCAAGCAAGGCAATGGCTGAAGTGGGGTGATAAATGCAGTATGCTGCGTTGAGTGGAAGAAAATGAGGACAGCTTAGTAGACCAATGGACAAAGAGGGTTAACACAAGAACTCAAACTATACCTAGCTATTATACGCAAACCAAAAAATGCCTTTTCAGTAGACAGTACAGCTGAACCACAACTACATAGCACCGATTTGCACTGTGTAATATTTACACATTTTTATTTATGAACTTTTCTCAATACATGAGGCTGGTGGAAAAAGTACATTTGTGTCTAGGCCAGACCCAAAAAACAGAGTGCAATACCATTCAAGAAGAACACAGAATGTAAACCTATGCACCCTCTTGCCACCACAGAGGACTCCAAAAACCATGGAAACACTAGGTCTACGACTGATTTTTTGCCAAAAAGAGGCACTTGTACAGGATAGTCCATAAAAAATGGGGCCAAAGATTTTGTTCTGTGACCAGTTTTAATTAGTGTTCTTTTGAAACTAATGTGCACTTCTCTACAGCTTAGCTTAAAACGTACATTAGTAAGGAAACCCGTAGTTTGTGGAAAAGCAATAACTGGACTTTATGGAGGCTCATTTACACGTTTAATAAGCTAGCCAGACACAGAGAACAGACGTATGTAAAGTCTAAAACAACGTCCATTGCAGTAACTTCAGACATCTTAAACTGCTGACAACCGATAAATCTCCCTTCTACGGTAGCAGCCAAATCAGAAGAAAGGCTATTCAAGCACTGCTTCATGCCCAATTTTGTTAACATTGTTCAAATAATGCAGCTAAGTTCAGTGGGCGAGTCCCATAGCATTGTGTGTGGCAGAGTAAGTAAACTAACAACACATTTTGCATTACTTGCTATATTCTGCTTTGCAGGAATTAAGTCATCCATGTGTGAGTTGAGCATTAAATAAAAGCAGGTCAACTAGCACACTTAGCATTATCTAATATATATATAGCTTTGCAGGAATTAAGTCACCCATGTGTGAGTCGAGCACTAAATACCGTTCTAATCATAAGGGTGCTGAAAGATAATGGTGTAATTCACATGTCAATTGCTGCAAAGATGCCAGGGAGCATGAAGGCTCCGTCCCTACTTAAGAGGATTCCTAAAAGGAAACACAGTTTTCGCTGCTAAGCTTCTGCAAAATGTATGATTCAAGATGTGACAAACTCTACTGTGTCGTCTTGAAATCATGCCTTCTGCCTGGTTTGGATTTTCAAATCATATACAAGGTTTGCTCACAGAACTAAGGTAATTCTTAGAGGTTTGGGTGCCCACAGGTTTATAAAAGGGGTCACAACAGACGCAATGGTCGCTTCAAAAGATTATAACATTGTTGCAAGGTCACTGGCATCATATATTTAACACCCTAAACATGTGATGGGAGCACCATGTAACTTCGAGAAACAACTTTATAGCCAAGTTCCCAGGCAGTACCACACTCCGCAAAATAAAAACTATCGTCACAGGGTAACAAACAAATTGCTTACTAAACCATCCCAGTAGTTCATTGCCAACTCGAGGCTTCACTCGGAGTGCTCCTAGTGCATTTAAAGAGCTTCCCTACAGTGTCCTGGGATATCTGCAAGACGGTCATGCCGGTTTTTTTTTGTTACTATGAAAATGTCCAAGGCCGGTCAGTGACATTTATGTCAAAACACGCTCAGTTTCTAGACGTGCAAGCAGCTACAAAAATCATTAAGTGGACGCGAAAGTAAAATACCACATTTTTGGATAACAAACGGTTTTCGAATAAGGCAGCTGGCGTTTTGCAGCCTGTGTGGAGTGATACGAGTCACGATTACAGCTTGCAATCTTACCTGCGCAGGAAAGAACCAGAACAAGTCGGCCTGGAGCGCGCCTTGGAAGAGATACGGGAGGGCAGGAGCGTGACGCCGTGAGCGTGCACGTTGGCGTTCCCTGCGGCTCACGCGTTCACAGACTGGTGTCTGCTCGTGCACCGGTCTGTACGACTTGGGGAGGCAACGCAACAACAATAAGGCTTGCTAGCGGTAGCGCTAAGCGCTGCAATGCCAGGCGAGCCCTAAAAACTCAGTTTATGGGGCCTAGGATTCAGCAGTTTAACAGAGAGCAATGGAGTTTTCTGTGTATGCGTTTTATGTCTAGGGTTTTCCTACCAATGGCCCCATGGGTAAGTAAGCGACCTGGACAGTAACGTCAAATATTTTTGCAGCGCCTAGAAACGGTATTAATGATGAAATAAAGCAATGCATAAAATTCCCCAAGTTATTGGAATAAAGCAATACATAAAATTCCAAGTTATCATTGAAGTGCGTAGTATTCAGTGATACAATTTGATGCTGAGATCACGATAGGCCTCAAGTGGTCCCTGCTGCTCACCCCACTCCTCAAACAGCCATCTCCAAGGAGACCCACTGAGGCGCTGGTTGAATTATTCGGTTACACTTTTATTCCTGCCGGAGTCTGCAGACTAAACTCACAAGCCATGTGGGGTAGCAAGTTTCGCAAACACAGCCCTCAAGGAAGGGGGGCCGGGGAGCTGGAGCCCGGGTCGCCATTCCCAGGCACGCGCTGCGCACAGTGGGCTGGGCGTGCTCGGAGATGTATGTGGGGGTTCCGCATTTAGTTCACAATTCTATTCACGATTGCTCTCTAGGTATGCAATTAAGATTCAGAAAAGAACATATAGGATACGAAACAGGCCCGGTTCTAGCGGATGGGCCGGGTGGGCCAGGCCCACCCAAACATGAGCCTGGCCCACCCAAATAGGAGCCTTGGCACTCGCAGTGAGGGCTTGAAGGCTGGCGCGCACCAGCATCGGGTTCAAAGGGCTGTGTGTGTGTGTGTGTGTGTGTGTGTGTGTGTGTGTGTGTGTGTGTGTGTGCGCGCCCGGCTGCGACAGCTTCCCGGCGCACACAGACAGTTTTAAAGATTATCGCAGCCGCACCCGAGTACTTCACAGGTCTTCAAAAGACCATTTACATGTTAACGAGGCTTTGTTTATTTTTTCACCCCTTCATCTCCACATGACAAAGGCGACAACTCCTTTCTTTGTTAATGGTAACCTTTGCCTACTGTTCTGTGCGCGGAACTTTCTTTTTCTATGCAGCACAGGAGAAAATAAGTTTGTTTATTCCTATGCATCTTTCCTGACCCCTGCAGCTGCTTATCACATCAGGCTGTGACACAGAGTTTGACTAAGGGAGTAGTAGGTTAAGAGAATGTGTAACTATTTGGTTTTCTTTTTTTAAATCTGCACAGGCCCTGCAGGACACATACTTCGTGCGCTTCATTGATACCGTTTTTATCATTATCATGGCTGATGCAGGACAACAATAACACAATACAAAATGCCCAGATAACGCTGGTGATTAATGATCCTGCTGTAGAGCAATCGTTTGTCTGTTGGTAGTTTTTAAATGCAGATAAGCTGTATTTTATGTGGCAGCTCAGTGGGTTACTGCCTTTGTCACAGAGATCCTTGTGTTACTTGCAGTTCAGAAGTTACAATCCTAACATAGGACAGTGACCAATGAACTGTCACCAAAGAGCTGCATACAAACATGAATGGTATAGTTAGAATTTCACTTTTTTTGTTTTGTGATTTAGTTAGAACTTCCTCAGTCTTTCATTATTCTAATGTTGCTAAAAAGAGTATGTTTGGGCAGATATACATTTTTATCAGTAAAGCTGACCCCCCTGTAATACTCTTTAAATCCTAAGGTTGTGTTTCCCCAGACCAAATCCTCTTAAAATATACTGCCCGCCAGTATGGATGACAGGTGATTCCTACACCTTGTAATCCTCATTGGCTTATGTGACATTCCCTGTAGACTGATTTACATACTTGTATGATTCATTGTCTCTGTATAATGTGTGCGTGGTGTAAAGTACTGACACACACTACAATGATATGAGTAAAACTATACAACAAAGGAAATGCATATGAGAGAGGGGCTACTTATAGATGAGGGGCACTGTTGGAGGGTGGCAGTGAGGGAATCCGAGGAGGAGGTAGTGGGAGGGGCTATGGAGCGATGAGGGGCACTGGTGGAGGGTGGCAGTGAGGAAATCCGAGGAAGAGGTCATGGGGTGGAGGGAGAGATGAGGGCCACTGGTGGAGGGTGGCAGTGAGGGGATCCGAGGAAGAGGTCATGGGGTAGAGGGAGGAGCTAGGGAGAGATGAGGGGTACTGGTGGAGGGTGTTTGTGAGGGAGTCTGAGGAGGAGGTCATGAGGGGTAGGGGCTACAGAGAGATGAGGGGCACTGGTGAAGGGTGGCAGTAAGGGAATCTGAGGAGGAGATCTTAAAAGGGATGGGTTATGTGGAGATGAGGGGCGCTGGTGGAAGGTGGCAGTGAGGGAATCCGAGGAGGAGATCATGAGGGGGAGGGGCTACAGAGAGATGAGGGGCACTGGTGGAGGGTGGCAGTGAGGGAGTCTGAGGAGGAGGTAGTGGGAGGGGATACGGAGCGATGAGGGGCACTGGTGGAGGGTGGCAGTGATGGAATCCGAGCAAGAGGTCATGGGGTGAAGGGGGAGCTAGGGAGAGATGAGGGGCACTGGTGGAGGGTGGCAGTGAGGGAATCCGAGAAGGAGGTCATTGGAGGAGGGACTTGAGAGAGATGAGGGGCATTGCTGGAGTGTCGCAGTAAGGGAATCCGAGGAGGAGGGCATAAGGGGCAGGGGATATGGGGAGATGAAGGGCACTTGTGACGTGTGGCAGTGAGGGAATCCAAGGAAGAGGTCAATAGTGGGTCCATGTAGGGATGAGGAGCACTGTTGGAAGGTGGTAGTCAAGGTACTTACGAAGAAAGAAGTTATTGGTGTGGCGCCAAAAAAGACTTTCGCATCAGCGCTGAAGCCAGCCTTGTCATGGCCTTTCTGTTTTTGTTTATTTAATTAGCAATCGGGTCATAAGGGCTACTGTGGAACTACATAAAGTGTGTGCTAATTATATTTACTGCTATATTCAATGTTTTAGGTTTGAAGGTGATTTTACTAATGTTTCTACTGGGGGGAAAAATGAAAGTGGAGCCCGATGGGGCTGGGGTACAAGGTCAGATGTGCGTTAAGGTGTACTGGAGAGGGGTGGAAGAAAAGTGGATAATCAAGCCTGTAAGGGAGAGCGTTGCAGAGTCCAGGGTCAGGTGGAGGTAGTAATGAAGAGGGATTCTCCCTGAAGGCTCACACAGAGGGAGCCAGAGAAGTGTCACTTGCCTGATACTCCTACCTCAGAAACCTCCCGTTCCCATCAAAGGAACATTGTATGGAAAACCACTTTTTGAGAGTGATAATACTTAGAAAGAAATTTGGAAAAGAGTGCGTTTTACTGGGCTTGCAAGACTTATAAGAGATAAAGGAGGGCCCTGAAGCAGGCCTGCCCAGACATATATGCGACAAATCGAGCCCACAGTGGCCCACCCAAATGCACTCTTGGCCCACCCAAATAAAAATTCCTGGAGCCGGGCCTGATACGAAATCAGAAAGAGGGCCTGCCTCCTGTAATTGTTCGTCCTCATCGTAACAGTTGTGCTTGCTACAGAACAGGGTGAATGGGCATTTGACTTCTGCACACTCTTATACACCTGCTCTGATCATCAGTTTAAATGGCATTGGCACCAGTCTGCCCAAAGTGAGTACATAATCTTAGCCCATGTTTCAGATAGGCACGCAACATACTTTGTTATTGTAACAGACCCCCAAAGGCAGCTAAGAGTGTCTGTTGCAGCAAAGAGGTCAAACCCTGAATGGGCAAGGAAACAAGGTTATCGCTTAGACAGGAATAGGTGTGACGCACACTGGCTTACAGTGTGATGGAGGGGGAACTGATCCTGCCCATGTAATGCCAGGTTAGGTTAGGTTTGGTTAGGAGAGGTCACACAACTGTCACTGGTGTAAACGGAAGCTTCCCTCTCCACCACAAACATGAGACAGAATTTTCAAAATGTTTAACCCTTTCCATGCTGATGACGGAACCGCTCCGTCATCAGCTGCGGTGGCGCTGTGCTGATGACGGAGCAGTTCTGGCATGGCCCGGCCGCAGCGCCCGCGGATTCCGCGCCTGCGCTGGGCGTTCCATTGAGCGGGTGGGGCCATGACGGAACCGCTCCGTCATGAGCACAGCCCAACCGCGGCTGATGACGGAGCGGTTCCGTCACCAGCATGCGGCTGCCGCGCGGCCTCCCCGCCCCCTTAGCGCTGCGGCGGAATAGCTGTTGCATCGATGCGGTTAACTGGTGGCACAAACTCCAAATCACCTGAAAACGTGGGTAATTTGAAATTCACGCAAACAAATGTGTCCATACATGGAGAGAAGCCATTAAGGGCCATCTCGCCTGTTAGAAGGGATGCAGGGTGAGGCATGATTCCCTGGGCCCATGCTTCTTCATGGCCCCATGCTCATGGTACAATATTGGTTTATAGATTGTAAAGTAAGCCTTCTTTATTTAGTCATCTAACGTGGCTAATACCAGTAGATGGTGCCAGATATTCTGAGTTTCTTGACCCGGGCCGCACAAAAACATTTAACTTCCATGAGGGTCACATCTGGGAGTCGACCTAGATACCTAGAAATTTGAACCACCATTGTGGAGTACTAAATAACTCTGTTTTAGTGGAGTTAAGTTTCACAAAGATGGCGAACACCCAGGCCTGTATTAGGGAGAGCCGTGGTGTCAGCCAATAAAAATCCTTGGCAGACAAGAGTTCAACGTCAATCATGGTTGGGGCAGGAATGTCAAGTGCATGGTAAAGCGATGTGCTTCCCAACTCTAAGTAATCAAACTGCATATGGAACTAGTAAGGAATTTGTAACTGGCCGAAGAACCATGGGAGGAGGTTTCACAAGCATGGGCTTGTTGGGCATATCACCAAATATATGAAGCATGTTCGTAGTATGCACTAACACCCGGTGCAATGCTGCGTGTTTACAGAGTATTCTCGGGTGAATCATGGAAGGGAACGTGGGTGGCTGGTAGTGAGATGCATCTGTATTCATCAATAACATGTGTGCATTTAAAGACACACTTACACACATTCCTGCTTACATGCACACAGTAAACGTGTTTACAAACACAGGTACATGCATGTATGCTTGTAAGAACAGATACACCTACATGCATGCATGCATGCTTTCAAATATGCATAAATGCGCACAGGCATATTCACATGCATGCATGCACGTACAGTGTGCTCTTGTGCTCTGTGATCCCACTGTATGAGGGTGGCCTCAGTGTACTCTGCATCACTAGGGTCTGTTGTGCATTCAATGTTTTCTCCGGTGCTCTCTGCTCTCACTGTATGAGGGCGGTCACCGTGCACTCTGAGACACTAATGCCTGTTATGCATTCACTGTGTGCTCCTGTGCTCTCTTCTCCCACTGTCTGAGGGTGGCTCTATGTACCATGCTGCCCTAAGGCGTTTTATGCATTTAACTGTGTGCTCTCTGCTTCCACAGTCTGTGGGTGGTCACACAGTGTACTCTGTATCACTAGGGCCTGTTGTACATTCACTGTGTGCGCTTGTGCGCTCTGCTCCCACTCTATGAGAGCTGTCACACAGTGTACTCTGCTGCACTAATGCTTGTTGTGAATTCAATGTGTGCTCTCTGCTCACACTGCACGAGGGTGGCCACTCTGTACTCCGCATCACAGTGGTCTGTTGTGCATTCACCGTGTGCTCTTGTGCTCTCTGCTCCCTCTGTATGAGGGTGGCCTCTGAGTACGCCGTATCACAGTGGTCTGTTGTGCATCCACTGTGTGCTCTTGTGCTCTCTGCTTCCTCTGTAGTAGGGTGGCCACTGTGTACTCCGCATCACAGAGGTCTGTTGTGCATTCATCATGTGCTCTTGTGCTCTCTGCTCCCTCTGTATGAGGGTGGCCACAGTGTAATCCGCATCACAAAGGTCTGTTGTGCATTCATCATGTGCTCTTGTGCTCTCTGCTCCCTCTGTATGAGGGTGGCCTTTGTGTACTCCGCATCACAGTGGTCTGTTGTGCATTCACTGTGTGCTCTTGTGCTCTACTCCCTCAGTATGAGAGCAGTCACAGTGTACTCTGCATCACAGTGGTCTGTTGTGCATCCACTGTGTGCTCTTGTGCTCTCTGCTCCCTCTGTATGAGGGTGGCCACAGTGTAATCCGCATCACAAAGGTCTGTTGTGCATTCATCATGTGCTCTTGTGCTCTCTGCTGCCTCTGTATGAGGGTGACCACTGTGTACTCTGCATCACAGTGGTCTGTTATGCATTCACTGTGTGCTCTTGTGCTCTACTCCCTCAGTATGAGAGCAGTCACAGTGTACTCCGCATCACAGTGGTCTGTTGTGCATTCACTGTGTACTCTCGTGCTCTCTACTGCCTATGTATGAGGGCGGCCATAGTGTACTCTGTATCACTCGGGTTTGTTGTGGATTCACTGTGTGCGCTTGTGTTCGCTGCTCCCACTGTATGAGGGCAGCCACAGTTTACTCAGCAGTACTAAGGTCTGTTGTGCATTCACTGAGTTATCTCTGTATAAGGTTGATCACAGTGTACTCTATGGGGCCAATGGCCGTGGGGCATACATTGCGTGTTCTCTGTGTTCTATGTGATGCTGTGACTATTGAAACTACTAGGGAGGTCATACTTTTGAGAAGGAGTGGTTTCACGAAGAGGGAAAATGGCGAAAGGGACAGAGACAGACGGAATGTACCAAGAGACAGAGAAGAAAGAAATCCAACGAAAGGTTGGACTCGGAGAGGCCAAGGTGGCAAATTTGCATGGGCCGTACAGACAGAAGCATGATACAAACACACATACCTACCGACACAGGAAATAGATAAGACAGGCAGAAAGACAGAGTGACCGTTTTGCCGGCGGACAGGAAGATAGACGACCATATAGATAGGTAGGTAGGTAGATACTAAAAGCCACCCTCCTTTTGCAGTTCGGGTCGCTCGTTTGTTATATTAGGATACAATTTTTCGCCCCACCACTTTCAAAATCCAACAGCCGCACCTGCTCAGTAGTGCAAAACTTAAAACTACATGTCCTTCCATTTAGTTACATCTCACCCTTCCCAATGGGCTACCTGCAGAAGGACTGAGATATATGTAATAAAAAGGCGGGTCTAAGGCTTGGCAATGGGGTTAAATGCCAAGTTGAACTTGCAGTATAAACTGCACACACAGTCTGTGCATTGGCCTGTTTAAAGGGCAACTTGTGTGGGTAGCACAATCCGTGGCGTAGGACCACTAGTAGCATTTCAATTACAGGCCCTGGGCACATGTAGTGCACTGTACTAGGGACTGATAGGTAAATTAAAAGTGACAATTGTGGATACAAACAAACAAACCATGTGTTAGGGGAGAAGCACATTGACTTTAGCACTGGTTCATTGTGGTATAAAGTTATCAGAGTCCCAGGGCCAACAAAAATTTATAGCAAACATGGGAGGTAAGTAGGCAAAAAGTCTCGGGCAAGACCACGCTAAGGATGCCAGGTTTCATATGTGTCCCACCCATCTGAAAGTGGGGAGAGCTACCCAACCTCTTGGGAGTTCTCATCACAAAGGCAGATAGAGGTACCTGGAAAGACCATCGCCATTGGTGTGGCCAACTTCAGATTTGTATTCTACTGTAAAGTTAATTCCTTATGGTGAGATGGACCACCTCAACAATTTTGGATACTCGCCCCTCATTTGCATTACCCACCTGAAGGGCCTCTGGTCTGTCTGAACCAGGAAATTAGTTCCAAACAGGTATGGTCTCAACTTCTTCAGAGCCCAGACCACAGCAAAGGCTTCCTATTTAATAGCACTCCATCTTTGCTCCCTGGGAAGTAACATCCTAGAGATGAAGGTTACAGGTTAGTCTAGGCCTTCATTGCACTGTGATAATGCTGACCTCATGTCATCCCATGCATTGATCAAGAGTGCTCCCTAACTAGGGTAGCCACCTGGCTGTTCTTTTTTACCAGCATAACTAGTATTATAAAGTCTTTGTTAGAAGCGGCTGTCTCTAGTTGGCAGAGGTATACACTTCTGACAAATAGGGACACACCTTTTCTAGTCAGGGCAAGGAGATCACACACTTAGATAACCCCTGCTCACCCCCTTGGTAGCTTGGCAAAGCAGACAGGCTTATCTCAGAGGCAGTGCGTTAAGCATTTATGACCACATACAGTAATAAAGTGAATACACTACAAATGGACACGACACAGTAGTATTATAAAAATAAGTATTTTTATATAAGGCTTAGCACAAGACCAAATAACGACAAAAATATACCACAGTCTTAATAAATACTCTTGGAAGGAAAAATAATAGTTCAAGCACGGTTTCTTCTTAGCACAAAAGTCTTTAGTATCAAAAGCAACTCTTCTTCTCTAAAACACAGTTCTCGGCAACAATGTAACCCACACGGGAGTTACACGACGTCGAGGCAAAGTTAATCCAAAGGTTCGGCGTCGACCGCGAGGAGCGCTACGTCGAGCCCGGAGTCGCACAGACCCCAACAACACAGTACCTTGGAAAAGTGAAGCACTCGATGATCAGCGGCGTCGAGATGTCCGGCGTCGCGTCTTCGGCGTCGATCGGGCCTCGGAGCCGGGGCGATCTGCAGCGGCGTCGACCGAAGTCAGGCGGGAGCAGCGCTCACGGGATGAAGCAGGATACGGCGTCGTCGATGTCGATGTTGCAAGAGTGAGCAGCGCTCACGGCGTCGAGAGGGCTCGAAGTCGATGCGATCAGCGGCGGTGCAGACACGGGGTCACTTGGAGCTGGAGCCGAACTCACTACTCACTGGCGTTGCTGCTGGCGTCGATCGGGCCCGGCGGCCGGCGTCGAGGAAGCGGGACACTGGAGCCGTTACTCACGATGTCGAGCTGGATTCGGCGGCGTCCGTCGGCGTCGAGATTGCTGGATTCTTTCAGAGGTGCTGGATTCACAAATCCCAGCAAATAGCACTTTAAGCAGATGAAGTCCTTTAGCCCTGTGACTTCAACAGGAGACTGGCACTCTTCCAGCCCTTGGAGATTTTCTCAGCAAAGAGTGAGAGTACACACAAAGTTCCTCTCTCCTGGTTCCTTGGCAAAAATAAAGAAGCAATGCAGGATTCCCCCAACAAACAGCACTCTGGCAGAAGGGGTAGGCAGTCCTTAGATCAGCAGGCTTCTTGTCCTTGGTTCAGGTTTCCTTGTCAGAAGTGATCTGATTTCTTGGTTCAGGGGTCCTTCTCTTATACCCCTTTTTGGCTTTGATCCCTTTGTCCATGCAGGGGAATTTCCCCCCATCCTGGGTTTGTTGTGGGTGTTGCCAGGCCAGAGCACCTGGCCTATTCACTGGGCAGGGCAGAGTCCTCAGCCGCTCAGCAGGAGCGGAGCCAGCATTGTCACTGGCAGGGGCAGGGCCATCAGCTGCCCGGCAGGAGGCGGGCCAGGAAAGTCCCAGGCAAGCACAGAGTCATCAGTCGCCTGGCAGGGGGGCGGAGCCAACATTGTATCAGGCAGGGCAGGCTATCAAGAGCTACTCTCCCCTACTCTCAATGCAAATGCCCCACTCATCCCACACTGACTCATTCAGACTCTCTGGAGCCACCCAGCTCCTGTCACACGCACACCAGAACCAGCAGAGACCGGTAGACAGTTAGACAAGAAAATAGCTACTTTCTAAAAGTGCTATTTTCAAACACAGAGTCCAAAAACCATCCACACAGACGGATGCGTTATTAAACCCTGAGTTCAGGGATACCAAACTCAACATTGCACCATGCCCCCCGAGCCCGCTAGGATTATAGCATT
Organism: Lissotriton helveticus; assembly: GCF_964261635.1. Taxonomy (NCBI): domain Eukaryota; kingdom Metazoa; phylum Chordata; class Amphibia; order Caudata; family Salamandridae; genus Lissotriton; species Lissotriton helveticus. Next base: position 124,008,513 of record NC_136061.1, read on the forward strand.
TATAATCCTGGCAGCCCATTCTAACTGATGGAGAGCAGGTTACCTTACAATAGTGAAAAACGACTATGGATGTAATTCACTATTAGGACATGCCAACCTTGTCAGGCTTGTCCTACCTTATGCTTACAATGCACCCTGCCCGTGGGCCTACCATAGGGGTGACTAACATGAAGTTAAGGGAAGGTTTAGGGACTGGCAAGTAGGTGTACTTGCGCAGTCCTCGTGACAGTCAGACTGCACGTGGTCTGGCAATGGCAGACCTTCAGACATACTTTTACTAGGCCGCTCTTGTGGGTGGCACAACATGTGCTGCAAGCCCACTAGCAGCATTTGTATTTACAAGCCCTGGCACTCCTGGTGCACTCTACTAGGGACTGACAGTAAACCAAATAAGCCAAACATGGAAGTCAATCAATACAGCAATTTCACATAGGGAGCACTTGCACTGTGGCACTGATCAGCAGTGGCACAGTGCCCAAAGCATATACCAGCAAAAACATCGTAAACAGAGGAGGCAAACAGAAAAAATGGAGGAGAGACTCATGCCAATGATGCCAGGTCTAACACGTGTCCCCTCCAGCTGAAATGTGGGGAGAACTACCCTTACCCTAGGGAGTCCTCATCACTAAGGCGGAAAAATCTGGACAGACCATCAGCATTGGCGTGATCTGTGCCAGGGCGGTGTTCCACCGTGAAGTCCATCCCCTGTAGGGAAATGGACCACCTCAACAGCTTTGGATTCTCACCCCTCATCTGCATCAACCATCTGAGGGGCCTGTGGTCTGTCTGCACCCGGAAGTGAGTTCCAAACAGGTAGGGTCTCAGCTTTTTCAGTGCCCAGACCACAGCAAATGCTTCTCTTTCTATCGCACTCCACCTCTGTTCCCTGGGAAGTAACCTCCTGCTGATGAAGGCTACAGGTAAGTCTCGGCCCTCTTCATTCACCTGAGCTAGAACAGCCCCCACGCCATGCTCTGAAGCGTCCGTCTGGACAACAAATTCTTTCGAAAAGTCGGGTGCCTGGAGTATGGGTGCTGTGCACATTGCAGTTTTCAGGGTGTCAAAGGCCGTCTGACAGGCGTCAGTCCAGTTCACAAGTCGGGGCTGCTTCCTGGAAGTCAGCGAAGTCAAGGGGTGCACAATGTTACCATAATCCTTGACAAACCTCCTGTAGTAACCCGTGAGACCCAGGAAGGCTCTCACCTGAGTCTGGGTTTTGGGCGGTGCCCACGCCAGGATGGTATCAATCTTGGGTTGTAGGGGGGCCACCTTGCCGCTCCCTACTTGGTGCCCCAAGTACACCACTGAACCCTGCCCAATCTGGCACTTACTGGCTTTGATTGTGAGGCCTGCTCTGCGCAGGGCCAACAACACTTCCTGGAGGTGGCACAAGTGTTCCTCCCAGCTGGCGCTGAACACTGCGATGTCGTCCAGGTAGGCGGCACTGAAATCCTCCAGTCCAGCCAAGACCTGGTTGACCAACCTCTGGAAGGTGGCAGGGGCATTCTTCATCCCAAAGGGCATAACCCGGAACTGGTAGTGCCCATCTGGTGTGGAGAATGCTGACCTCTCTTTTGCCCCATCGGTCAAGGCGATCTGCCAGTACCCAGACGTTAGATCAAACGTACTAAGGTACTGGGCAGCCCCTAACCGATCGATGAGCTCATCAGCTCTGGGGATGGGGTGCGCGTCAGTCTTGGTGACTGAATTGAGTCCTCGGTAGTCCACACAGAACCGAAGTTCCGGTGAAGCACCAGGCGCTGCAGCCTTTGGAACCAAGACCACGGGGCTGGCCCAAGGACTGCTAGAGGACTCAACCACCCCTAGGGCAAACATCTTGGAGACCTCCTCCTTGATGTATGCTCTGACCTTGTCAGTCACTCTGTAAGCCTTGTGCTTGACAGGAGTGCTGTCCCCGGTGTCTACATCATGGACACACCACTGAGTAACACCAGGAGTCAAGGAGAACAGATCAGGGAATTGCCCCAACAAATGGCGACAATCCTGCTGCTGTTCAGGGGTCAGTGTGTCAGAGAGGACAACACCATCCACTGACCCATCTTGCTCTTTTGCATACAGGAGGTCAGGAAGAGGCTCACTCTCCTCCTCCATTCCAGCATCCGTAGCTAGGAGCATGCCCACTTCGGACCTTTCTAAGTGGGGCTTCAAACGGTTGACATGCAGGACCCGCAAGGGGTTCCTGGGAGACTTTAAATCCACCAGGTAGGTGACATCGCTCTTCTTCTCCACAACCTCGAATGGTCCAGTCCACCTGTCCTTGAGCGCACAAGGTTCCACAGGGGACATGACCCAAACTTTCTGTCCAGGCTGAAGCTCTACCAGAGTGGCCCTCTGGTCGTACCACCGCTTCATCTCCTCCTGGCTGGCCTCCAGATTTGCCTGAGCAAGATCCCTGAAGCGCCTAGTCTGGTTCCTAAAGGCCAGCATGTAACTGTATACATCCTGGGGAGGTTTCCTGGGAGATTGCTCCCAGCCTTCTTTGACCAGACTTAAAGGTCCTCTTACCGGGTGACCATACAAAAGCTCAAAGGGGCTGAACCCTAGAGACTTCCGTGGCACCTCACGGTAAGCAAACAATAGGCATGGCAAGAGGACGTCCCATTTACGCCTCATTGGTTCTTCAAGACCCATGATCATGCCTTTAAGGGTACGGTTGAATCTTTCAACCAACCCATTACCTTGAGGGTGGTAAGGAGTGGTGAACTTATAAGTTACCCCACACTCCTTCCACAGAGACTTCATATAGTTGGAAATGAAGTTGGTGCCCCGGTCGGACACCACCTCTCTGGGGAACCCCATTCGGGAGAAAACACCCATTAGTGCCCGTCCCACCACGGGGGCAGTCACTGTTCTGAGAGGGATGGCTTCCGGGTACCGTGTGGCATGGTCCACCAAGACCAGGATGAACCTGTTGCCCAGGGCTGTCTTGGGGTCCAGTGGCCCAACAATGTCAATCCCCACCCGGTCAAAGGGGGTACTGACCACGGGAAAAGGTTGGAGGGGAGCCTTCTGCTTCCGCCCGCTTTTCCCACTTGCCTGGCAAGTCTGACAGGTCTTGCAATGGACATCTGTGTCCCTTCGCATCTGAGGCCAATAGAAATGGGTGACAAGCCTGTCATAGGTCTTGTCCTGCCCCAGATGTCCAGCTAAAGGAACGTCATGAGCCAAACCCAGTAGGAAGGCTCTGAAGCGCTGGGGTACCACCAGCACACGGGCTGACCCAGGCTCAGCAGCCTTAGGCTCGCTATACAGGAGGTCGTTCTCCCAGTACACAAAATGTGACCCTGACTGATCACCTGAGGTTTGGGCTGAGGCCTGCTGCCTCATACCCACAAGAGAAGGGCACACTTTCTGTTCTGCACAGAATTCCTCCCTGGAGGGACCACCATCCTGCTGCCAATGGGTCAGCTCGGGCAGGTCTCCCAGTTCGGCAACTTGTTCACCTGTGGGTTCCAGGGCATCCCCCTCGAGGTCTGCCTCCTCCTGGACCACGGGAACTACGGGGGACGGTTTCCCGCGCCCCCTGCCTCTTCTCTTCACCGCTGGGTCCTGGGCCATACTTTCAGGCTCCAGAACCCCATCAACACCCTTACTTGCTGTCATGGATCGAGTGGTTGCACACACCCACTCTGGCACACCCAACATTTTCAAATGTGTCTCCCTCTCCACCTTAGCCCAAGGGGAGTCTTCCAAATCATTGCCCAGGAGACAATCAACAGGCATGGCGGGCCTCACAGCAACCTGAAGAGTACCCGAAACTCCCCCCCATTCAAAGGAAACTTGAGCTACCTCACACTCTCTCTGGGAGTTGTCAGCAGCTATCACAGGGTAGAATGCGTGGGGAACAACCTGCTCTCTGGACACCAAGTGACACTTGACAGCTGTCACACTCGCTCCGGTGTCTCTGAGAGCTTCCACTCTATGGCCATTAATGGTCACCCACTGCCTATATTTCTTAGTGTTACTAGGCAGAGGGGGTGGAGGGACCAATTCCATGTCTCCTAGAGAGACCAGGGACATCTCCGCGGGACCCTCCCCACCATGGGCAACCATCTCCTCCCCTCCCAGAGCTACACTAGCCAACTGACGGGGTGGTGCACTGGGTAGTGCACCAGACTTCTTCAAGGGACACTGAGGGTCATAAAAACGGTGTCCTACCTGCTTACAAACGAAGCAGGTCAGTGGGCCCCTATGACCAGATTTACCTGGCGGGGCCTCTGATTTCTTCACAGGGGGAGGCTGGGAACCTTTCCCTTGGTTCCCTTGGGGATTACTTTGGGGCCCTTTCTGGGACTCCTTCTGTTTACCCTTGTCCCCCCCACTCTTCTGCTGGGGACCCTGCCCACCTTTGGCTGAGTCTCCCACTGGACCCTTGTGGACCCGGGTACTGACCCAGCGGTCCGCCTCTTCAGCAAGTTTTCTAGGGTTAGATATCTTGCTATCAATAAGGTGCTGGCGCAGCTCTGGAAAACAGTTATTAGACAAGTGCTCCCAAGCAAATAAATCATAAAGAGCATCATAACTTTCCACTTTGCTGCCCTTTACCCAACCATCCATGGCTCTGCAAAAATATGACACATACTCCACCCACGTGGTACCAGGCAACTTCTTACATTCTCTAAAGGCCTGTCTGTACTTTTCTGGGGTTAGGCCATACCTTAACATTAAAGCATCTTTCATATGAGCATAAGACATCCTATCCTCAACAGGCATGTCTAACAGGGTATCTCTCCCCTCATTCACAAAGCGACCCCACAACCCCGCTCCCCAATCCTTCTCAGGGACCCGGTGGGCCAACAATGCTAACTCATATGCTTTAAACCACTGACCAATATCCTCATTCTTCTGAAAATCTTTGATCACATCTTTGGGAAAATAAAACCTACTTTCTGCAGGCACAGATGGGACGCTGCCACCAGAGGGATTCAATTCTAACTCCTTAGCTTTGAGCTCCATGTCCCTCACCATTTTCTCACGCTCAAAAGCTAACTTCTCTCTTTCAAACTCTAATCTTTTGATCTCCAAATCAGCTTCTCTCCTGCCTCTTGCATTCTCTATCTCCAACTGCCCATTTATCTTAAGTTTTGCCATTTCCACGTTGTAGGCTCGCTCCTTCGCCCTTTCTTCTCTTTCTTCAGGGGAAAGACCTTTGGAGGAAACACTGCTGCCAGGAGGGGATACAGGCCCAGTCGCGGGCACTTCCTCCTCCCCTTCCTCTGTCGGTACCACCCCCGGGGCAGAGGGGTCTCTGGCCTCTAACCAGGCCTCCAATGCTTTGAGATAATCTGCTCTCTTGGAAATGCCTGTGGTAGGAACTTTCAACTGTTTGCAAAAGGATTTCAGCTTCCTTACTGGATAGTCGTTTATCTTACTCCTATCAAACTCCTCCTCAACAACAGGTGTAGTGCTTCCAGCATTACTCATGGTCAAAACTGGCAGTTTCAAAAATCAAGCTTCAGGAAAAGCGGAGAACAAAAATAGAATATCCAACCAAAACAGATTGTGGCTGCGCTATGGTCTGCTTTCACTATGTAGCGCACACTAATCACTGCACATGGGTCATAAATGCAAAGTTCAAAATCCCACCGCTGCCACCAATGTTAGAAGCGGCTGTCTCTAGTTGGCAGAGGTATACACTTCTGACAAATAGGGACACACCTTTTCTAGTCAGGGCAAGGAGATCACACACTTAGATAACCCCTGCTCACCCCCTTGGTAGCTTGGCAAAGCAGACAGGCTTATCTCAGAGGCAGTGCGTTAAGCATTTATGACCACATACAGTAATAAAGTGAATACACTACAAATGGACACGACACAGTAGTATTATAAAAATAAGTATTTTTATATAAGGCTTAGCACAAGACCAAATAACGACAAAAATATACCACAGTCTTAATAAATACTCTTGGAAGGAAAAATAATAGTTCAAGCACGGTTTCTTCTTAGCACAAAAGTCTTTAGTATCAAAAGCAACTCTTCTTCTCTAAAACACAGTTCTCGGCAACAATGTAACCCACACGGGAGTTACACGACGTCGAGGCAAAGTTAATCCAAAGGTTCGGCGTCGACCGCGAGGAGCGCTACGTCGAGCCCGGAGTCGCACAGACCCCAACAACACAGTACCTTGGAAAAGTGAAGCACTCGATGATCAGCGGCGTCGAGATGTCCGGCGTCGCGTCTTCGGCGTCGATCGGGCCTCGGAGCCGGGGCGATCTGCAGCGGCGTCGACCGAAGTCAGGCGGGAGCAGCGCTCACGGGATGAAGCAGGATACGGCGTCGTCGATGTCGATGTTGCAAGAGTGAGCAGCGCTCACGGCGTCGAGAGGGCTCGAAGTCGATGCGATCAGCGGCGGTGCAGACACGGGGTCACTTGGAGCTGGAGCCGAACTCACTACTCACTGGCGTTGCTGCTGGCGTCGATCGGGCCCGGCGGCCGGCGTCGAGGAAGCGGGACACTGGAGCCGTTACTCACGATGTCGAGCTGGATTCGGCGGCGTCCGTCGGCGTCGAGATTGCTGGATTCTTTCAGAGGTGCTGGATTCACAAATCCCAGCAAATAGCACTTTAAGCAGATGAAGTCCTTTAGCCCTGTGACTTCAACAGGAGACTGGCACTCTTCCAGCCCTTGGAGATTTTCTCAGCAAAGAGTGAGAGTACACACAAAGTTCCTCTCTCCTGGTTCCTTGGCAAAAATAAAGAAGCAATGCAGGATTCCCCCAACAAACAGCACTCTGGCAGAAGGGGTAGGCAGTCCTTAGATCAGCAGGCTTCTTGTCCTTGGTTCAGGTTTCCTTGTCAGAAGTGATCTGATTTCTTGGTTCAGGGGTCCTTCTCTTATACCCCTTTTTGGCTTTGATCCCTTTGTCCATGCAGGGGAATTTCCCCCCATCCTGGGTTTGTTGTGGGTGTTGCCAGGCCAGAGCACCTGGCCTATTCACTGGGCAGGGCAGAGTCCTCAGCCGCTCAGCAGGAGCGGAGCCAGCATTGTCACTGGCAGGGGCAGGGCCATCAGCTGCCCGGCAGGAGGCGGGCCAGGAAAGTCCCAGGCAAGCACAGAGTCATCAGTCGCCTGGCAGGGGGGCGGAGCCAACATTGTATCAGGCAGGGCAGGCTATCAAGAGCTACTCTCCCCTACTCTCAATGCAAATGCCCCACTCATCCCACACTGACTCATTCAGACTCTCTGGAGCCACCCAGCTCCTGTCACACGCACACCAGAACCAGCAGAGACCGGTAGACAGTTAGACAAGAAAATAGCTACTTTCTAAAAGTGCTATTTTCAAACACAGAGTCCAAAAACCATCCACACAGACGGATGCGTTATTAAACCCTGAGTTCAGGGATACCAAACTCAACATTGCACCATGCCCCCCGAGCCCGCTAGGATTATAGCATTTATAATCCTGGCAGCCCATTCTAACTGATGGAGAGCAGGTTACCTTACAATAGTGAAAAACGACTATGGATGTAATTCACTATTAGGACATGCCAACCTTGTCAGGCTTGTCCTACCTTATGCTTACAATGCACCCTGCCCGTGGGCCTACCATAGGGGTGACTAACATGAAGTTAAGGGAAGGTTTAGGGACTGGCAAGTAGGTGTACTTGCGCAGTCCTCGTGACAGTCAGACTGCACGTGGTCTGGCAATGGCAGACCTTCAGACATACTTTTACTAGGCCGCTCTTGTGGGTGGCACAACATGTGCTGCAAGCCCACTAGCAGCATTTGTATTTACAAGCCCTGGCACTCCTGGTGCACTCTACTAGGGACTGACAGTAAACCAAATAAGCCAAACATGGAAGTCAATCAATACAGCAATTTCACATAGGGAGCACTTGCACTGTGGCACTGATCAGCAGTGGCACAGTGCCCAAAGCATATACCAGCAAAAACATCGTAAACAGAGGAGGCAAACAGAAAAAATGGAGGAGAGACTCATGCCAATGATGCCAGGTCTAACAGTCTTGTTCCAGTACAGAAATTAGGAGAGTCAACTAAATGAGCGCACATTTGAAACAGCAATTATGAAAATAAAACACTTTAAAATGTTTTTTTAGACCTGTGTTAAAGATCACTGACTGATAATTAAAATAATCCAAGACAGAAAATTCATATTACAGTTGAATACAGACAATTCTCTATAAATTCCTATATAAGTATCATGTCCAGGCCTTTACAGAATCTTAACACATGAACAAATGGGCGGTATGTTTCTCTGGGAAAAGTTGCAACCCTGTCCATATCATACATCTCCAGAACTGGGGATGTTTCTTTGCAATAAGAATATGAAAATGTACATCCTGTAAAAGTATTGCTAAGATCCAGTGACCTTGATGTAGGTGGGGGCAGATTTGATGGAAAGTTAACATTTACAATTTCACATTTTCTATTCTGTAGTCTAGGGATCGAGTATGCGGCAGAATTCCTGAACGGGACCTTTCTTTCTAACCAGAAAGAGACAGGAGTCTATTCCTTTATGAAAATCGGGGACCTTCTCTAGCCTCCTTTTTGTGGATTTTTCAATTTGAAGGAGGTTTGCTTCAACAAGAAAGAGCAACTAAGGGAGAATATATGAATTTCAGTGAATAGCCAGTGTACAGAAACCATTCAGCACCCATCTATTGCCTGTAGTATTTTTCCACTCTTCCAAATGTTTGATGATGCTATCTCCACACCAGAGTGGCAAATGGAAGAAAAGGTAGAGAGGAGTCACTGCTTGGTAGGAGGCTTTCATGCTCTTATGAAGCTTGATGTCTATCCCTGTCTTTATCTCACAATACCTGGGGTGGTATGGCAGCATCTACGACTTTTAGTGGTATCGCCGATGCCATTAAGAGGGTTTAACCCCCTGCTGAGTGTAAGGCAATGGAAGGGCTTGAACAGTGAAATTGATGCTAACGGTATTCTTTTTTTCTGATCAAGCCACCACTTTAAGGGTCGCTGACTCCATCTTTATGCATTAAACCTTCACATCAGCATGAGTCAAATAAAGAAGCCCCCCAAAAAGCGGATTTAATACATTTCGCTAGACTTCTGGCTGCAATCTACTAGTACAGCACCGGGATGACCTCCTCATGGCCATGCTGTGGCGATAGCTGTCTCTTCTCTATATATTTCTGTATTATAATGTATTGTCTAAGTTGGTAAAAAAATGTCATCACATTATTATACTGTACATTAGTGCATACCCAATATTACAGCAATGCACTTGATAACACAAACGTGATCTTATTTCACTCGGTTAAATTGTGTGCAAGTGTCACCGTTGCATATCACCGGAATAAGAGCAAAAAAAAATCTTAAAAAATGAAACTTCATTTAACTGACAAGTACGTATTGTTCCTGTTCAGCAAAGCCTTGTCTGCTGCATGGCGACCTGCATTTACACAAATAACTCCGAGCTAAATGTGGTACTGACTGCCAGATACCCATATACTCATTCATGGTAGACCTTCATCAGATTTATGTTCTAGTTTTTCAAGAAATTGCCCCATTTATTGCATCTTCTCCCCTTCATTCAACCACTCTGAGTGCGCGATCAGGCGGCTATGTCTGCATATGACCATTTTATTAAATCACTTCGCCATTCTAATATTGATGGGCCGATAGAGGATTTCCATGCCATTACTGTGCGTCCTTTCACAAAAAAAACAGACAAATTCACAAATCGTTAAGTTTGTTTGGTCTTTTTCTCAATTGGTCTCATGTCTAACAATCATGGAGAAAGAGGCTAATAATTACTTCTCCAAAGAAAGCCTGTCCGTTCTATTGAGATAACCCTTCACAAAATCGGGAGAAAATCCTTCGGTCTTCTTAGATAACCCTCACCAACCAGGGTTGCCCCTTGGTGACAGGCTTCATCATTGGGTTCTTCCCTTTCCACTGCGGAATGGGGAGGGCTGCGACCTACGAAGTATGCACTGAACAGTAAAGTAAAATTATTAAAGTGAATAGCAGTGGGAGGGGTCGTATGTAGAAGGTTAATAATACCTGCCTGATAGGTTAGTGTAGTGTAATGATTATGTCACACACCGCGCGATGTTTCGCGCGATGTATGTCCACGTGTATAAACATGTTTATATTTGAAGGGTTGTCACTCGCGCATGAACGCCTGTTCTGCAGTTGGCCATTGTCACCGTTGGCTTGCTGCTGATCAGACGCTTCATGATCGGGTGGAGTTTCATCTGTACAATAAACTGGATTTCAAGCCAATAAAAGGCTTATCTTTTATTGCTACATTTGGCGACGATCGGGGAAACAACTCCACCTGTACCCACGCAAGAATTTGGACATTTTACTTCTCGATTCAAAAATTGGAAATTAGCGTCTCATCCTGGATGTATTCCTACCTCTGCACGTCTCTTCAGCGATGTGTACGCTTATTGAATTTACAGCGATTTTAAAGGTGACTATTCTAAAGCAATTTGAAAAAGCGTATTTTCACAGTGATACGCACACTTGCTCAAAAGTGATTTTAGAAGCGTATTTATTCAGCGATATGCACGCTTGTTCAAAAGGGATTTTAGAAGCGTATCGCTACAGCGATACGCACGCTTGTTCAAAAGTGATTTTAGAAGCGTATTTATTCAGCGATATGCACGCTTGTTCAAAAGGGATTTTAGAAGCGTATTTATACAGCGATACGCACGCTTATTCAAAAGTTATTTTAAAAGCGTATTGCTACAGCGATACGCACGCTTGCTTAAGAGTGATTTTAAAGGCATATCTACATATCTCTACAGCGATATGCACGCTTGAGTAGGAGTGATTATAAGTTTGTAAAGCATAGGTTTGTAAAGCATAAATTCATGTGACCTATATATATTTTTTTTTTATTCATTTTATTTATTATTTTGTTTGGACTCATGGCAAATACCCAATGGCATCAGATCACTCAACCACCCCCATTTTTGAGTAAACCAGGAGCGCCAGATATTATATGGACTGAATGGTTTGGTTTATTCGAAAATCATCTAATTGCAATTGATGCTTCTGAATATTCTCCTCAACGCAAGTTTGCGATTCTTTTTGGATGTCTTGGTCAGGCTGCTCAAAGAATTTTTAAAAGCATTACTCCTATAGCTCCTCCTGTCTCTTCAGATGAAAGTGGAGATAATCCTTGGAATGTTTATGTTGAAGCCATTGCTAGACTTAAAAAACAGTTCTGTGATGAACCTAATATTATGCTGGAACGTCACAATTTTTATGCAAGGAAACAAAAGGAGGAGGAGAAAGTAGAAGAGTATATTTCTGCTCTTAGAGTTTTAGCCATTACATGTGACTTTGAACCTTCACCAGATAAATGTATTCGAGATCAATTTGTATTTAATTGTGCTTCAAGAAAAATTAAACAAAGGATTCTTGGGTGTAAAAATCCATCTTTAAGCGAGGTAATTGACCTTGCTTTAAGTATTGAGCGGTCTACCTTGACTAGTAAGGTTGTGAAGGAACCAGCCAAACAAGCAGTGAACGTGGTTGATTTCTCTGATTCTGATCAGGAAGGAATGATTTGTGCGATCAACCCTAAAAGTAAAACTCAATTTGGTCCTAAGCCTTTTCAGAGGAAACAGAATGTATTTTGTTATAGATGTGGTTCTAAAGACCACATAGGCAACGCTCCAAACTGTCCAGCTCTTAAGAAACGTTGCACTGTCTGCAAAAAGATTGGACATTTTCAAGGTGTATGCAGATTTGCGAAGAAACCTCCTAATGTGAATTTTATTGAGTATGATGTTGAGTCTTGCTCAAATGCTTTTAAGAATATCGTTGTAACTTTAGATTGTAATGGGGATGTAGATTCTATTAAGGGTCCTTTATGTTCTGCAATCATAGATAACATACCACTACAGGTTATGGCAGATTCTGGCTCCCCATTCACAATTCTGAGAGACTCAACGTTCTATGAAAAATGGAATAGAAAGGTTGATCTAATTAAATCAGATGTCAATCCCAAGGCGTTTGGTGAGAAGGATATCAACATGATTGGTTATTTTTCAGGGTTGGTTCAATGCCTTGGGAGGGAAACAGTTACTAAAATTTATGTTGCTGAAAAAGGAAAGAACATTGTGGGATGGAAAGATCTTGCTCGGATGGGTCTATACCTGGTTCCTGGGGATGATGATCCTATTAAAGTGGGTGAATTACCTAAGTTTAACAATGATTTACCCGTTTCTGTAGTGGATTGTGCTGATACGAATGTGGTAGCTGTTCAAGATATTCTCTCTGAGTTCAAACCTGTTTTTAAGGAAGTGGTTGGAAGTGTAAAGGGGTTTGAACACAAAATCAGGTTGATCCCTGGGTCTCAGCCTATTGCTCATAAGGTACGAGCGGTTCCCTTAAGTGTTAGGTCTGAATTAAAAAAAAATGCTAAATGATTTATGTGATCAAGGCATCATAACCCCTATTAATTCATCTCAATGGATGGCTCCGATCGTGGTCGCTCGCAAAAAGACAGGAGAAATTAGGCTATGTGCAGATTTACGCTCCCTGAATAAAAATATTATCGTAGACTGCCACCCGCTACCTAGGATCCATGAGCTTCTGGTGAACATAGGGGAGGCTAGATGGTTCTCGCTGATTGACCTGAGATCAGCGTATCATCAAGTTTCATTGTCTAAAGAGTCCCAAGAACTTACATCTTTTATCACCCCTTTTGGTGCTTTTAAATTTCTACGTCTTCCCTTTGGTTTGGCTTAGGCTGGTAGTGTGTTTCAAAAGCGAATGGATTTGTTGTTTCAAGGGATTTCTGGAGTGCAAGCATATCTTGATGATATTTTAATTTATGCAAAGACCTTAGATGAGCATAATAAAATTTTAAGACAGGTACTTTCAATTTTAATGTCCAGGAATATGATAGTTCGCAGTGATACATGTAAATTTGCTGTCAACAAGATTGATTATTTGGGTCATACTGTTTCTGACCAGGGTATCACTCCCAAGTTCTCAGTTATCAGGGCTATTGAGGATGCAAAACCTCCAACTGATAAGGACGCTTTACGATCTTTCCTCGGTTTAGCTGAGTACTATGCTAGATTTGTCCAATCTTATTCTCAATTAGTTGAGCCTTTAAGATATCTCTTGAGAAAGGGTTCTAGTTTTGTATGGACTGACTAATTAAACAGAATTTTTTGTGAGGTGAAAAAAATGATTGTTTCAGCTAAAGCTAATCATGCTTTTAGGGAGGATACTGTTTCTATTATTACAGTGGATGCCAGCATTTCTGGTCTGGGTGCAGTTCTCACTCAGAGAGTTAACGGTCAGGAACAGACTGGAGCGTTCGCCTCTAGAGCTCTCAAAGATTTTGAACAGAGATACAGCACAATAGAGAGGGAGGCTCTAGCATGTGCTTGGGTGGTTCAAAAATTCAAAATGTATATTTGGGGAAGGAAATTTGAGTTAGTTACTGACCACAAGCCTTTGGTTTATATTTTTAATAAATCTAGTTCAGCTTCTATGTCAGCAAGACTTATGAGATTGGTGTCGAAGTTACAAGAATTTAATTTTACGGTCAAGCATATTCTTGGAGGCAAGAATTTTCGTGCTGATTGTTTATCTAGGATGGCTATGACAAAGGATGATGAAGAGGATTTTATGGTGGAAGATGTGGAGTGTGTCACTGTGGTAGATGCGGTGAACGAGATGGGTGATATTATTTCTGAAAGTGACTGGAAGGAGGCTGCTTTAGTGGACAATGTACTTTTAAAAGTAATTGACTATACTACTCATCATTGGCCAGAACCTAGGGGTTTGAGTGGAGATTTACGCAGGTTTGCACAAGTTGCGGAGGAGCTTTCGGTGGAAAACAGTATAGTTCATAGAGGCGAAAAATGTGTTCCTCCTTTCAGACTGTGTGAGTCAATTATCAATAAGGCACACCAAGGTCATTTGGGTGTGACGAAAACTGTCTGTTATGCGTATTAAACAACATTATTGGTGGCCTTCAATTGATATTCAGGTCAGGAATGTGATTGATTCTTGTCCCGAATGTTTGATGTCTGACAAACATTGGCGTACCTTGAAGGTTCCCTTACAACCGACTGAGTTTCCTAACTCAGCTTGGGAAAAAGTCGGGATTGATTTTTCAGGTCCGTATTCGATTCTGGAGCAGGAGAATAAGTATGTGATTCTGTTGGTTGATTATTTTTCTAAGTGGATGTATTTTGATTTTGTGAAGTCTCCGGATTCGGATTCAACCATATCTTTTCTTAAAAATATTTTTGATTTGGAAGGGACACCTAAATTAATTGTCACCGACAATGGGACACATTTTGTCTCTGAAAAAATTTGCAAGTTTTTGAAGGATTTGGATATCAAACAGTTGAAAGTGGCATTATATTCTCCAGCTTCCAATGGTCTGGTTGAAAGGGGAAATAAGGTAATTAAAGAAGGTATTCAGACCGCTGTGTCATGCAATAACAAGGTGGAGGGTTTTGTCAAACAAAAAGTGTGGCATTATAATACGTCTCCTCATTGTGTTACGGGAGTATGTCCATTTTCTCTTTTGAGAGGGAGGGAAAATCGTTCTCTTTTATTTCCTTCTTGGTTGAGTCAGAATACCATCAAGAAAGCTGCAGATTTAGATTCGGTTAGAAAGTCTGTTCTGGACAAGCAAAATCGTATGAAGTTGCATTTTGATAGAGGGATGGGTGGTAAAGTTGTAGATATGTTTGCGGGCGATTGGGTGTTGATTAAGAATCCTTGTAGAGTCGTCAAAGGTCGTTTGAAGTTTTTTGCACCACTTCAGGTTGTGAGAGTTAGCAAAGGAGCTGCATTTCTGGGAAAAAAGGTTGGTGGAATAAACGTCAGTTAGTGAAAATGACAGATCAACAGGCTGAGATCATTGTGGGTAGACATAGGAGAGATGATTCAGATGGTCTAGATTGGAGTTTTTGGTTGAACGTTTCTGATGTTTTAAAAAAACCTGTTTATTCTGAACCATTGCTTCTTCAAACTAATAGTCAACAATGTTCTAGTGTCCTAAGTGTTGCTAATGATCAACCTTTTTCCTCCTTTGGCAGACCTATTAGAGCACCTGAGAGATATAATGAATTTGTTAGATTTTGAATATTCTTTTATTTTATTTTCAGTTCATTTGCTGTTGTAAGGGGGAAGGTGATGTAGTGTAATGATTATGTCATACACCGCGCGATGTTTCGCGCGATTTATGTCCACGTGTATAAACATGTTTATATTTGAAGGGTTGTCACTCGTGCATGAACGCCTGTTCTGCAGTTGGCCACTGTCACCGTTGGCTTGCTGCTGGTCAGACGCTTCATGATCGGGTGGAGGTTCATCTGTACAATAAACTGGATTTCAAACCAATAAAAGGCTTATCTTTTATTGCTACAGTTAGTGTATACTTTCATCAGTACTTGCGGCGGTATGGTTAAAACAAAAAGAGAAAGTGGAAAGTTTAGGTGATAATATACCGGCCTTCCTAGAGGCCTACATGTTTCAAGCCAATCACAATGGCTTTTCATCAGGCCCAGGGATCTAACTCCCTTATTCACTCCTAAAGTAGTGCTCATGTAGAATACCATCACATACACTGCATCCGAATGATAAATATAGCACCTGCTGAACACCTACTTGGTGTTACTGTTTATTTCCTGCAACATATATTGGGAGAGTTAGGCAGCCACACGTAAGACAATCCACAATGTTATCACCTTAAATATTACTCCAGCGTGGTGTATACATTTGTGCTAATGTAGCAAAACTTCACCTCATAGTGATAAATCATGTGGATTAAGTAATAACACGTACTGAGTTGAGCACATCTAGTGTAGCACTAACCCCTTGAAACACATACTTGTATGGCAAAACATAAGCTTCATGGGTTCTCTGGTGGCAAGGTGTGCTTGTCGTCTCACTCTACAGGATAAAAGAAATCATGCCCAGTTGCATCATAAGCATTATTGTGTCACAATCTCGGAATAGAAAGGTCAGAAAATTGGCACAGTGGCAACTAGGCCGTACTTAATACAACAAACTGTTGCTTATTGTGTCATGTAGGCACTGAACAGGGTAGGGAGGAGGGATGAATCTTGAGGGACACCGCTGATGATGTCTTTGGGCTGCGAGGATAATGGTGGAAGGTCGATTCTCTGTGTTCTTCCAATGAGAAAGTAGGCACTCCATTTGAGGTCGATCACTTGTATTCCGATCTGATGAAGACTCTTGATTAGGATGTGTGGGACACAGTATCTATGGCCGCTGAGTGGTCAAGGAGGATCAGGGCAGTGGTTCTCCCCGGTCTAGGAGGATTCTAATGTCAGTGGCTGCGATAAGGGCGGTTTTGGTGATGTGGTTTGCACGGAATCCATATTGGGATGCATTCAGGAGACCGTGGTTCTCGAAGGTATTCCATGAGTTGGTGTAGATAGCCGTGGTGATGGATGTGTTGAGGATGGCTGTGAGCTTGTTGCCGATGGTCCTGTTGCTGAGGTTGAACATGTGGTGGGGACAAGGCTCTGTGGGTGCTCCTAAGTGGATGGAATGGATGATGTCTGTGGTGATCTGCCTGGCTTGCTGGTTCCATGCAGTGATCTGGTGGTCAGAGATTGAATCTGTGGGAGTGAGGATGCTGAGGGTATCGGCGGATCAGGGTATGAAGTGTTTGTAGACGGGTGAGAATTTGTTGTGGAAGAAGTCAACCAGGGTGTTGCAGAGTTCTTGAGAGGGGGGTGATGATTTTTTTCAGTTGCTGCGGGGTTGGAAAAATCCTTGATGGTCCTTAACAGTTCTTTGCCGTGGTTGGAGCTGGCTTCAATGCTGTCGGCTAGGGCATTCCTTCTGGTCTCTTTGAGCAGTCGGTGTTAGTGGTTGAGCGATGTCTTGAAGGTGGTCTGGTCGGTGGCTTCTTGCTGGTGCACCATTTCCTTTCCAGTTGCTTGCAGTTGCGTTTCATGCGTTTCCGTTTCACGCTGTACCAGCTGGCATGTCTGGTGGATCTCTTGGGTTTGATGTGGGTAACTAATCGTGAAATAATCTAAAGAACTGTCGCACAATATTAGCATCATTCTGTTTTAACCAAGGAAACACTATTATTTAAACCCGATTTCTATTGTTTTAGAAACTGACATGTTGTGCTGTATGTATATATTTTATTGATGGTAATCTAATCAACAAAATTATTCATACAATCCATAGCTTCAAGGTCAATTTTCTTGGCTCCCTTAATGTAAAACCTGATCCTGAAGGCAAGATTGTAATAACTATTCCTGTCCTCCAAGTCACAGATCGAGACCGGGAATGTTGGTGCTTCTCTAGAAAATACTTCACTCTAGATCTCCCAACTAGGGAGTCTTTTGAGGTGGTGTAGTGAGCCATGATACAAGGAGCCTCATCTTCCGGCCCCGAGTTATCATTAAGCAGATCCTTGGTGCATTTGCTGGTCGTCTTGAAGGCTGAGTCGCCTGGTTTTCACACTGTCGTTTATTGCCCTCCTGGACATTTTTTCCCCAAATAAGGACTGTCCTCAGGCCGATGTAAATTCACAAGGTAAATTAGGCAGATGCTATAAGGGTCTGTCTGTGCCTTTTTTCTGCCACATGAAAGGACTCTTTATAAAGAGATGCATTCTCTTCTTAAAACAAAAACAAAAATAGGAAACATTACTCTTGGTCTGAAAAGATGTCGTGTGATGTCTTAATAAAATTTTTGAAAGATTTTCAAAGTGAAATAGCCAGAAAAACAGTCTGGCCTCAGTACTGTGAGCGGGACTTCCTTAAAGAAGCAGTGACAGTATTCCTGCCTTTTAGGCAGCAACCTACTTTTCCTCTTTTCTCTTACCCTTCCTTTAATCAAGATGAGAAATAGTTTTCTAGTCGCTACATGAAAACTGTTTTAAAAAATGTACTTATTAAAAAAAAAATGTAGCCTGGTTTTTAAAGTGGGTATTCAAAACAAAAAAAAGTTTGCATATGTTTTGTAAAACGCCTGAATTCCAGACTGAGTGGGACAATTCAGTGCTAATAAAGGTCATCTAGAAGAGTGGGTACAACAGATAAAGACATGATGCCACACAAGAAGATGAACAGGGCTGACAGGAGATTGGAAAACAGAATTGAAACTGGAGCTTCAAGCAGACTAGCAGGGGGAAAATCAAAGGGGGAAAAAGTAGAAGCAGAGGGTGAAAAACCTGATGCCTTTGACACAAGACACAATTAATGGATAAATACTAGCACAAAATGTCATAAGAAGCAGAATAAAAAGTAAATTCTATCAACAGTTTAGCTTGGAACTAGCCCTAAATAGCTAATGTGCTAAGGATGCCAACCTAATTTGGGCTGGTACTCACTGTAATGGTTTACCTGTTCAGTTCACCCTATGCAGCCTAACATGTTGGCCAAAGATGCCAAGTGACTCAATGTGCCCTTTACCAAACTCACTGCACTGATTTACACCCAGAAGAGCATATTCTCGAAGATCTGCAGCCCAGCAGCCAACCACAAAGCAACACCTGTACCAATAAATGCCCTGGGAAAACATAGGCAATATGGGAAATACAGTGGTAAGTATGGGACTGGCCCTTGAAGATGATATGATAACGATCCAGAGGTTCTTGGTGTGAGTGGGACCAAGCTTAGCGGGCTACCAAGTACTGTTGCACGGTGCTGTGGTCCTCTCGAAGATCAAGTCTTGTAGGTGTTTCGTTTAAGACAGTCAGTCTTCATCCCGCCTGCAACTTTGGTCATGCAGGCGGCAAACTTGGCCAGGGTATTGTGAGTCTTGTCAACAGAGAGGGTAGGAGCGGAGTATTGTCGACATACAAGACGATGTTGAAGATGGTGGTGGTGGTGAGCAGGAATATGTATAAGTCGAAGAGGATTGGGCTGAAGGAGGATCCTTGCAGTACTCCACAGATGAGGCTACAGGCATCTAACAGCAGGGGCCAGACTGACTCCCTGTGTTCCTCACCGCCAGGAAGGAGCATTATCAGCAAAGAGCAGGTCTTTGGATTACAATCTCATGCACACGTCGGATGAGGAGGGATACTGTTTCGAATGCTGCGGAGAGGTCCTGGACACCTCTGTCCAGGATTATATGGATGATGTGTGTGCCAGCGATGATGGGTGCTTTCGTTCTTGGATTTAGTGGGATGCAGGGGAGTATTGTGGTGTGTTTCCAGGTGTTCAGGAAGGTAGCTGTAGAGATGGATATATACATAAATATAAATTTATAATTTACAGAGTGCCAACAGCCACTCTGTAGTTATAGTTAGGGTCACCAGAGATGGGGAGTTTTGGGAATTTTGTCCCTTAATAACTTTGTGCCTGTGTGACGAATGATCGCAAAACTTTGCAGCCCTGTTGCACCGGGTTTCATTTGTGGTGTTTGGTCAAGGGGGTGCAAAGAAAAAAGGGAGGTTTCAAATTGGGCTTGAAATCCAATACATTTTACAAATTGGCCAGTCGGATTTTGCTGAAATTTGACAGGATTAGATATTAGGGTGCACAGTTTATTCTTAGGGGTACTGCAGGTAAGTATAGAGTATTTTGTTAGTTATAAGGTTTTTCAACTTAGTGGTATCTTGTAGCACAATTCTACTAAAAGTAGCAAGGAAGCCCAAAATATAAACTAGACAGCATATGTAAAGATTCAGATTTACTACGTGAACAACTGAAAACCATTTATGGTCACATGCTAATGGAAACTTATAAACAAATACAAAATAGAACACATCCCAATTTACATAAGATTTCTTTGCATGCTCCGTGGCTCAAAAAATAAAAGTGGTCCAACAAGCCAAACAAAAAACGTCTTTCGTATGCACCCCTGTGCAACAAAAATGTAACCTTTCCCTAGCAGTGACCCACACAAACCACTATTTGGAGGAAATGATAGTTGGTCACTAGAAAAAAAATAATCATTTTTTTATAACAATGATTGCCTTTCATCCACTTTGGCCTTTATATGCTGCACAAACCTACTACAAGTAGTAAGGAAGCCCCAAAAATAAACTGGACTGCATATGTAAAATTTCAGAATTACTACATCAACAACTAAAAGACACATTTATGGTAAAATGATTATCTAAACCAATAAACAAAGAAAGTACAAATACAATACATTAAAAGAAAATCACATTAAATCTGATTGCCATTATGCAGTTATAGTTAAAATTCCCAAAGATATTAATTCCTCTGATATTAGCTCTCTAATAACTTTCTAACCATTTGACAAATCCCCACAAAACTTTCCAGACCTATAGCATTTTCTACATTTTGAGATGATGTTAAATGTTTGTAACAGACTATTGTATTTGATATAGCACAAAATCGGCTGAAGGGATTTACATGAACTCTACGCTATTCCACTCTATGCTATCCTACTATACGCAATTCCACTCTTTGCCACTCCACTTTCCTCTACGCTATTCCTCTGTAAGCCACTCCACTGTATGCAATTCAACTGTACGCCACTCCATTCTACGCTATAACACTTTACGCAACTTCAGTCTTTGCCCCTCTACTGTATGTTATTCCATTCTACCCCACGCCACTGTACGCCACTCCACTGTATGCTATTACACTCTACACCACTCCAGTCTATGCTCCTCCACTCTGCTATTCCACTTTATGCCATTCCACTGTACACCTGCTACTCCAATCTACACCACTCCAGTGTACTCTTCTCCACTCTACATACCTCCATTCTAAAAAACTCTACTACACTATATGCCAATCTACTAGTCTGTACTCTGTCTATCCCTGTACACCCTAGTCCAAATTTACATTTGACTAGTCCCATAAACTCTATTGTACAACACTCTATGACAGTTTCCAACACTTGACGACATAGCACTCCGCTCTACTGTATGAGGTGCCACTCCAATGTATAAATTGTTTTCCACTTTACACTACACCACTTCAATGTATGCCACTCCACTACGCAAATCCACTGTACCCTACACCACTCTATGCTAATCTACTCTATGCACTTAACTCTTCTACATTCCCCTTTACAGTAATCTACTCTACGCAGCTCCATTGTATGACACTTTCCTCCACATAACTCCACTCTATACCGGTCTACAACACTTCATGTCACTCTACGACATTCTGCTCTGCTCAATCCTCGTTCACTCCACTGTCCAGTAAAGAATTGGCTTGGTAGTTTGATCTGCCCTGTTCCCATGATGCACTGGGCCAGGGACAGACTAATTTGCATGTAGCCAGGTTTTGAACTGGTGTGGAAAAGTAAATTTTGCCATGTTCTGTGTCCCTACGTGTTCCCCATGTTATGTTATATGTGCACGATTAATATGCATATGTATTCCCCATGATCGATTAAAGACGCAATTACAGCTGTGTCCATCTCTAGTATGCCAGTTCCTAGTTTTCGTGAATACAACGAGCATCAGGCCTATGTAAAGTTATGTTGCCACGTTTTACAGTGTGCACGTTAAATTCATTGAAAAGTCTCCGTTTCTAGGCCTCAAAAGGGCCCGGACTCAGATTCAGCTCCTGTCTCCTGAACCCTCTCTGAGGAACGATACAGCCCCCACCTGTATCCCTGACCCTTCACTTACTTCCTGCCTCACAGTGCCCAGCTCGGCCTGGCTCTGCCTGCCAGTCTGCCAAGAGTATGTTATGATTCTAGTTATCAGTCCAGCTCTCCTTCTCTGCATTCCTAAGCTACTGAATCGCATCAATAGTTTCAGTCATCGTCTAGCCTTTACGTCTCCATGTAAGAGAAATACTGTATTTATGGTCATTTAATATTCCTCAACACACACTACATGTAGAATAATGCATGCACCAGTCTTAGTGTCTGTTAGCCTTTGCCCTGATAACTTTTGGATTCCATCAACATGTTCTCTAAACATCAGATACTAGATAGTGTTTAGGTACATGTCGCTCTGACTCTCCAGACTTTCGTCTCTCCTTCTAGCGCAGAAATCATAGCCCCAGCTTCTCCCTGGTAACACGTCATTGTCAGTTTGCGCGCACCACTAGGTTAAAGGTCCCGGCTCCTTAGGTAGCCCCCTCCATGTTTCCGCCCCATTTGTGACATATTCCGTTACGTTTACATCACATGTCTATGTATACGCCCTGTTCACGCCTCTTGTTACACCTCCTTTCTGCCTTATCTCTCGCGACTGTTACAGGCCCCACCCACTGTTACGCCTACTGTATGTACTGTAATGCAATTGTTTTAACTATATATACACTTGTGTACTGTTATTAAAAGTTAGCGCGCTCATTCCAGATCCTGCCCGACAGCTGTCGGGGCCCCCCTGCCAGCTAGCCATCCCAGATCTTGCCCGTGCAGGTTGTCCTGTTCCTGTCCTTTATGCTGTATTAAAACCTGCAAACTCCTACTACCTCGAATCTTGACTCTTATTTATTGAGCTATCTGTTATTGTTATGTCCAGTCAAAAATAGAGGTATTATTTATTTATTTACCACATAATGGCGCCCGAATAGGGACTTGCCCTTTCCCCACGCGCCGGAGAAGCCACGCAAGCCCCCTGATCCTCTGCAGCCGTGACGGAACCATACCGTGCACGTGCAGATATTTCTGCTTCAAGTATCCCTCAGGCCCACGGAGGAGACGGAGGTTGCGGTCCAGCATCCAGACGAGGCGGTGGAGGAACGCGGCGAGTCCCGACCAGAGCCCAAGCCGAGAGTCCAAGGTCCGAGGTATCCGGAGGCCCACCCGTAACAGAAGTCCGAAGTTCGTCCGTCCGTCATCGTAGCAGTCCAGTCCAGTCCGAGGCCTTCCGTTCTTGCTGCCCGGTGAGTACCGTTGCTGGGGTAGTATCTAGACAGGGTCAATTGCATTGTCTCTGGTCCGTGGGTTTGGGGTACACAGATCCAACACGAAGTGTCCACTTAGGTGGATGCGGGTCCTGACGTGTCTCTTTATGAGACCGGTAAGTTTCGTACTGTTTTAGCAGTGCATCTAGTTTCTGTTCTAGTCCGTTCT
The DNA here is from genome assembly GCF_964261635.1 of Lissotriton helveticus. Classification (NCBI taxonomy): domain Eukaryota; kingdom Metazoa; phylum Chordata; class Amphibia; order Caudata; family Salamandridae; genus Lissotriton; species Lissotriton helveticus. The sequence goes on from NC_136061.1 coordinate 124,031,470, forward strand.
GTTCTCGAGAAATTCATGTATTCTGTTTTCAGTATTCCAGGTAGTATTTTGTCAAAACTGTTAATTTAAATGTCATTCATGTATTTCAATGTCGTGGTATGAAAGTGGTGTAATTATCGTATTCATTGTGTATTGTATTGTGTCTAGACTACAGTTCAGTCATGCCGCTGCTCTCAAAACTACGTCAGTTAAAAACTAGAAAAGGTCTGTTAGAAGAAGCAGTTCCTGTCCCGCCTAGGGACAGTCCAGGTCATTTTATGTATCAGAAGCATGGCATAAGTGCCATATTATATCTAGATTTATGGGTGGAGTACACCAAACAGTTAGAAGAAAAGTACAGATGGCCCGTATCGGGTACATGGGATGCCGAGTGCATCATGCGAGTAGAAGAAGTATTATGGAAAAAGAAAGCCAGACAGTCACAGAAAGATGCCATCGAGTTATGGCGCAAAGAATCTCATAAAAGAACCGAAAAAGAAATCAGAAAGTCAGAATTAAGTAGAGAATCCTTAGAAAGAGCCCAAGAAAGGGAATTAATCGAAATAGGTGAACGAGTTAAAACCGAACAGTCAGACAGACAGAGGAATGCCCTCATTAAGGGTATGTATCCTCTTCTTGCCGAGGGCTTGCCAAAAGCAACCCCGGAAGCACCATGTAATTTTCCGCCACCCTTAGTTCCGACCAAGCTACGTCACAAACCGACCGCAGCTGATATTTTTCTCTCGTCCTATTTGGACGACACAGTCCCAGAATATGCAAATCCTGTTCTGCCAGCTCCTGTAAATAATGTAATTCATGATCCTCCAGTCACCGGGGCACCTGTTGCAGTACCTGTTACGGTACCCCCGGTCCAGCCCGTAGTACAAATTCCCGCCACATCAGTCACTCTGCCAGCACGAAGAGTATCAGTCGACGATTCCAGTATAGGGGCCGCGGGAGGAGGTCCTCCTGGTACCCCGCCGCCAAGTAGACGTCTAGGGGCAGTCGAGTTACATGAACGTGCGTTACAGCGTACGCCTAAATATAAGTCCATTGCAGAAATCAGGCGACTTCTTACTGAATGCTGTTATGATCCAGTCCCAGGCGAGGATAGTATGGTTATATATTCCGTACGTATAAGGCAGGTGTCCGAGTATTTGGTCACCCTACCGAATATGAAAGAAGATCTAGACAGAATGTATCGTTTCATTCGTACAGGACAAGATCCAGAAAGTATTGCTGAAGTCATGTCTCTCAGGAAATCTGAGATCCAGTTCATGTTATTAAAGTTTCTGATCAATTGTTTAATACGGGAACAAGATTCCCCGACTAAAGATCCGACCGAAATGAGAATTCTGACAAAGTGGAGTGATAATATAGCCGAGGGTAAGCACAAGACACTCAATAGTATAGAGAGTATGTACAAGAAAATACGTAAAGAAATAATAAGGTTACACGAACAACGCAAAGAAGCACAAGTAAGCGAGAAAGAAAATGACTCTTCTACTGAAGAGGTAGACGACGAGACTACCGCCAGAATAGCGTATGTAGGTAAATCTAGATTTCCAGACCGACATTTACGCCTAGAACACAAGAAAGTCTTTCATCTTCCAGCACCAGAACAAGGTTCTCTAGAACAAGTATTTCAAGCTACAGATCAAATTCTGAAATCACGAATCGGTTATAGTGAATTAAGTACTATGCATGAACAAGAACTAGCCCGATCAGCAGTCCGATGGATTACTGATTCTACCACTTTTCCAGACGAAATAGTGACACAAATGTTTCTGAAACTGCCCCCAGCCGAGCAGCGACTGGTGGGTATGTATATGATCCAGCACCTCATTACGCTGTATGAGGGTCAACATTCTGATCCAGGTCCGTTACATGATGTCCTGAACGAGTTACTCCAGTATAGATGGAAAGGTTTAGGTACCGATTTAATTAGTGTCATTCTAGAACAGCGCCACAAATATAGAACGTTTTTAAATCCGCATTTTGTTCATGTCTCACCTCCAGAAAGTAAACCGTTTTACATAGATAGACAGCATCCGTTACGAGAAGTACACCCAGTTATGACAACGGGTGGTGAAATGCAACGAGTATTTGTTTACACCCCAGTTACCAAGATGGAACTCTTAGAGATGAAGAAATTAATTCCCTGTCACGACAAAGATCCAGCAGGGTTCCACCGAGAATTAAAAGACATGCTCCGTATGGGAGAATACACGTATCCAGATATTATTAAAATGTTAAAAGTCCTGTTGCCCGCAGGGGTATACGAAAAGCTCAAGGAAAAAGATTGGGAGGTGGGAGAGAAAAAGATCGATTGGACAGCTCTAGAAGCTGAAGATAAGATACGAGTACCAGGTACCGGTCTTGGAGATAAATGTAAAGAATCACCAGAATTATTGATACAAGTTTTGCCTAGATTATTAGCCACTAAAAAGGAAGACTGGGATGCAATCTCAGCCTGTAAACAGAAACAAGACGAAGATACTAGTGATTTTTATTCTAGATTTGAGAAATGTTTTAGCATCAACAGTGGTTTGAAGATGAGTAGTGAGTCATACCCTCATCTTTTTGTTACTAAATTAGTCGAGAATTCAAGTCCACAAGTTAAAAATCGAGTTTTGAAAGTCAAAAGTACCTGGCAAGCTAGTACCCCGTCCCAGATGTTACAGATGCTCCAGTATCACCAGAATAGAATCAGAGAAGAGCAAGAACACGAGAGAAGACATATGAAAGACACGAAAATGAAAGTACTAGTTGCACAATCTGTTCCACAAGACAGTCAGAAGAGGGGTCCGAATCAAGCCAGTCATCCTGCAGCTCCCGTTAAAGGGACATGCAATTATTGTAAACAGCCAGGTCATTTTATAAACGAGTGTGCAGTTCTGAAACACAATATAGCCACTGGTAAAACTAAAGAAAGACCACGTCCGCCTAGACAAGAACAAGTTTCACAGACTTCTCAGCCACAGAATGCACAACAGACAGTTCCAGCACCGCAGCCTATCGCTGCAACACAGCATGTTACACAGCAGATGTACCAGTATGCACAGACAGAGTATCCAGAGTATCAAGCGTATTCATGAAACAGCCTAGAGAGGGAGGTAGGCTTGCCTCTCATCGAGATTCCTGTAGATCAAGAAGGTCCCTATGTTCACAGTCAAGTATTAGGGAAAGACAGAAAGTTTCTGATTGATACAGGGGCAAGTAGGACTACCATTAGTCACGACGAGGTTCCAGGGGCTCCGCTCTCAGGCTCTAGAAATGTTTCCCTTGGATTTTCAGGAAAGCCTATTGTAAACGAGATATCAAAGCCAGTTACTCTTGAAGTAGGTCCATTGTCCCGAACTACTGATCTACTGCTTACGAAGTCATGTCCAGAAAATTTGTTAGGCATTAAGACACTGAAAGAATTAGGTGCAGTTATTTGCTGTTCCCCAGAGGGAATACGTTTGTTTTTACGTGACTTCAAGGGTCACTATGTTTTGCGTGATTTTGATCCAAGATTGTCTAATGTTCCGCAGCATCTATGGGCGCAAGGTCCAACTGATGTTGGCTTCATGCAAATCACACCCCATCGTGTGACTCTCAAGCAAGGTATAGTCTTGCCACAAATCAGACAGTACAGATTGCCACCTGAGGCTGTAGCAGCCTTATCCAAAATTATTGACGAGCTTATGGCTCAAGGAGTAGTTGTAGAAACTGACTCCAATGTATGTAATTCTCCTATCATTCCAGTCATGAAACGTACTGATCTAAATGCACCCCCAGTATATCGATTAGTGATTGATCTTCGAGAACTCAATAAATGTATCATTCCCCAGTATCCAGTTGTTCCAGATATCTCATCCCTATTGACAGCCATTGATTCTGAGGCAATATTTTTTACAGTAATAGACCTCAAGAATGCATTTTTCAGTGTCCCCATTCATCCAGACAGCCAGTACCTTTTCGGTTTTTGTTTAAATGGAAGGAGCTATAAATTCACACGAGCTCCTCAAGGTTTCACAGAAAGTCCTAGTATTTACAGTCAAGCACTTAAGAGACAACTAGACAACATTCACATGCCAACTGACACTGCCCTGCTCCAGTATGTCGATGATCTACTGATCACAGCCCGTTCTGAACATGCTTGCGAGCGAGCATCGCTTACAGTCCTGTATTTCCTAGCCGAGATGGGGCACAAGGTGTCTCCTTCAAAGCTTCAATTCTGTGTCCAGCAAGTGATCTACTTAGGCCACTTACTGTCCAAGTGGGGTAGGCAGTTGACACCTGACCGTATCCAGTTAATAGCGAGTCTTCCGCAGCCCAAGACACAGAAGGAGGTACGTGCTTTTATCGGCCTTACTTCTTATTGCAGACAATGGATTCCTCAGTATGCATTTCTAGCCAAGCCACTGATACAGTTAACGACACAGGAGGCAGCCGTATCGACTGTCCTCCCTTGGACATCTGAACATACACTTAGTTTCAATGAGTTAAAGAAAGCCTTATGCCAAGCTCCTGTCCTAGCTACACCGAACTACAATAAGCCTTTTACACTTTTTGTCACAGAACGTGATGGTACAGCATTATCTGTTCTTACACAAGATCAAGCAGGACAATACAAGCCCTGTGCTTATTTTTCGAGCACACTAGATCCAGTAGCCCAGGCTCTGCCTGCGTGCCTCAAGTCAGTTGCAGCCACAGCACTAGCTATCAGACAAAGTGATTCCATAGTATTAGGACATTCCTTGACAGTACAAGTTCCACACTCCGTGGAAGTTCTTTTAAACCGAACACAGACTCAGCACTTGACAATTGCACGTTTAACAGGTTATGAACTGACACTGTTCCAGCCACACATAGAAATCAGACGCTGCAACGTTCTAAATCCTGCTACACTGTTACCGTCAGTTACTTCAAATCCTGTCACACATGATTGTGTGGAAGTTGTTAACACTATGACTAAACCAAGACAAGACCTGACAGATATTCCATTACCAGACCCCGACCTGACACTTTATGTGGATGGTTCATGTATGAGAACAAGTACAGGAGAACTAGTAGCCGCGTATGCAGTGACTACTGACACTGAAGTTATTGAAACACATCGTATTGACACCCTGTCTGCTCAAGCAGCAGAGCTAGTTGCTCTGACTCAAGCCTGCATACACGCCAAGAACCTGACAGTTAATATTTACACAGATTCACGCTACGCATTCGGAGTTGTACACAACTTTGGAGTGCTCTGGCAAGAGAGAGGTTTCATGACTTCTCATGGAACCAAGATTCAGCATGGTCTCCTCATTCAAGCTCTGTTAGATGCAATACATTTACCGACATCTATCGCTATCATGAAGTGCAAGGCACATACGAAAGTTACTGACATTATTTCCCAAGGAAATGATCTAGCAGATCGAACAGCCAAGCTTACAGCACAGACACCAGACATACCAGTTAACAAGACACCGACATCCACTCTAGAACAGACTACTTGTATGACAGTTAAGGACCCTACTCAAGATGTCATAGATATCCAGTTACATGCTACCCCCGAGGAAATTAAGAAATGGTCCGAACAAGGAGGGGTCCAGACAGATCAGGGATGGTTGACGAAGGGTAGAGCCACATGGTTTCTCCCCGACTCAATGGTTCAAGTCATTATCAATACCGCACATAGTCCTGCACATTTAGGAGAAAAAGCCATGTTAGACAGTATCCAGAACATTTGGTTTAACAAGCATTTACGAGCTGCAGCCAAGCAGAAAGTCCGTACTTGTATGATATGTTGTCAATTCAATCCAGGTAAAAGTGTCCCGGTGGAACAAGGTGGATTCCAGCCCCCTGACCACCCTTTTGAAGTCCTCCAGATGGATTATATTCAGATGGAGCGATGTCGAGGTTTCAAGTATGTCCTTGTAGTTGTATGCGCTTTGTCCAGGTGGACAGAAGCATATCCAGTCCCAGATTACACAGCCCGCGACCACTGCCAAGCAGCTGGTTCGTGAATATTTCCCCCGCTATGGACTCCCTAGGGTCGTGTATTCTGATAACGGCCAGCCATTCTCATCTGAATTAATGAAGCACGTTTCCCTGTTGTTAGGGTACCAGTGGAAGTTCCATTGTGTACGCCATCCAGAAGCAGCCGGTCTCGTAGAGAGACATAATCAAACCTTGAAAATCCGCATTGCCAAAATCTGTCAAGAAAAAGGTGTAGACTGGTTAGTTGCCCTGCCAGTCGCTCTGTTCTATATGCGCATGGTCGCACATTCCAGATCAGGTCTGTCCCCTTATGAGGTCGTATTCGGCCGCCCCCCGAATGTATGGGGTACACCTAGACCCCGAAGTATTACAGATGTTTCCAGTAATATGCTGACAGATTACCTAGCTTCCTTGATGTCTGCCCTACACTCTTGTCGTTCACAGGTTGCCGCTGCATTTCCCGACAATACTGAAGTCAAGCCACACGAGATCCTTCCCGGCACCCTGGTCCTCGTCCGCAATTTTGATCGTTCAAGTCCGCTGGAGCCTCGCTGGAAGGAGCCGAAGTTAGACCTTCTAACCACCCGTACTGCCGTCAAGTTGGAAGGCAGGAAGGGGTGGGTGCATCTGTCACACGTCAAGAAATTTCACGGACTAAAAGCTGTTTCCAAGAACATTTCCAAGGATTGTCAAGATTTTAAAGACTGCCAAGATACTATTCTTAAGGACTGTCCCGCAAATGACATTGATATCAAGCCCTCCCTGTTAGAGAAAACTCCGCAGCAGGAGTATAAAAGTAAGCTACGGTCTAGTAAAATAAGTCAGCCAGTTTAATTGTCTAAGTCCTCCCCTAGGTGAAACGGTTAGACAGGTATCTGACATGTATGAAATAGACCCCCATAGTGAGAGAGTTATTCAAAACTCAATCCGATGTATCGTTTTTCTAAGTTTTATATTGTTTTTAAGCTTAATGGTTACCTGCACGAGTTATGCATTTCATTTATGTTTTCCAATTTCTCATGTAAATAAGTCTTCTAATGCTACAGTAGAGCACACGTTTAGTGATCTACCTCCTCACAAACTATCCGATCGTCTTGCTATGCGCAACAATTCATTTATCCGTATGTTACATTATTCACACCAGACCAGCAATGCCACAAATTGTTGGGTGTGTGGTCGACTCCCCCCTTTCCAGACACCGAAGGGAGTTCTGCCACTGTTTCCTTATCCGTTCTCACATAATGGCTCATGTGGAGCCTGGTCCATGTTAACGTCATCCTCAACTGATATGTCCCTTCTGAACAGTACATGTTTTCCAGACAAGCAAGGTCTTCCCCCACAGAACAGGGTTAGATCTAGAAAATGAAGTTTATAATTTGGGTAATTATTCTTCGAATTTCATGGTCCTGAATGTTCAGTCTGATCCTACTCCAGACTTACCTGCTATTTCAGTATTACCAGTCAAAGGCGAATTATGTGTCCGAAATAACGGTTCCGTACATGTAGGACATAGTGATTGTACTACTATTGTCGAGTATAGTGACAGTGGGAAATCTATTTTCAAAGCTTCACGTCATTCTTATTTTGTTTGTGGTCAGACCGCATATGTTCGTCTGCCCCTCGATTGGGAGGGAACCTGTTACATTGCCTTCCTACTGCCACCAGTTTTCCTAGCCCCGTCTGATTATCATAGAAACACACATCTAGTACACATTAGACATAGAAGGGAGATTGAGTCCCCGATTGTCGATCAAACTGAAACTGCTCTAGAACAGTATACAGATTTCAATAAAGGATTCTTTTTCTTTATAGGACCTATCCAGAATAGTAAGTTAATCCGTAGATTAACCAGAACCCTTGAGGCAGTAGTGAATGAGACTGCTTCTGCCCTAGGTAACTTAACCAAAGAGCAATCTGCTATGAGATTTGTCGTGCTCCAAAATCGTCTCGTTCTTGACGTCATACTGGCCGATAGAGGAGGAGCATGTAGAGTCATCGGATCTAGTTGCTGCATTTTCATTCCAAATAACGCGCCGTCTGTTTATTCAGCTATAACCAGACTTCATAAAATTGCCCATCAGTTACACCAGGATCCAGGCACCTGGACATGGTCCGGTTGGTTTTGGAGTATTATTTCTGCCTGGGGATGGAAAATATTGTCATTTCTAGGTATTGCAGTAGCGATCATATTCAGTTGCTGCCTCTGTATACAATGTGGCCCTGCGATTTGCGGCATTTGTGCTACCTCTTGTATTCCTAGTCCCAAGTCCCGTCCTAAATCCCGTTCCAAGAAAATTCGAGACGAGCAAATGATACTGTATGAAATGATAGATGGTATCATGAATATTGATGTTTCTTGATGGAAACGCAGTGACAAGGAGGGAATGTGGAAAAGTAAATTTTGCCATGTTCTGTGTCCCTACGTGTTCCCCATGTTATGTTATATGTGCACGATTAATATGCATATGTATTCCCCATGATCGATTAAAGACGCAATTACAGCTGTGTCCATCTCTAGTATGCCAGTTCCTAGTTTTCGTGAATACAACGAGCATCAGGCCTATGTAAAGTTATGTTGCCACGTTTTACAGTGTGCACGTTAAATTCATTGAAAAGTCTCCGTTTCTAGGCCTCAAAAGGGCCCGGACTCAGATTCAGCTCCTGTCTCCTGAACCCTCTCTGAGGAACGATACAGCCCCCACCTGTATCCCTGACCCTTCACTTACTTCCTGCCTCACAGTGCCCGGCTCGGCCTGGCTCTGCCTGCCAGTCTGCCAAGAGTATGTTATGATTCTAGTTATCAGTCCAGCTCTCCTTCTCTGCATTCCTAAGCTACTGAATCGCATCAATAGTTTCAGTCATCGTCTAGCCTTTACGTCTCCATGTAAGAGAAATACTGTATTTATGGTCATTTAATATTCCTCAACACACACTACATGTAGAATAATGCATGCACCAGTCTTAGTGTCTGTTAGCCTTTGCCCTGATAACTTTTGGATTCCATCAACATGTTCTCTAAACATCAGATACTAAATAGTGTTTAGGTACATGTCGCTCTGACTCTCCAGACTTTCGTCTCTCCTTCTAGCGCAGAAATCATAGCCCCAGCTTCTCCCTGGTAACACGTCATTGTCAGTTTGCGCGCACCACTAGGTTAAAGGTCCCGGCTCCTTAGGTAGCCCCCTCCATGTTTCCGCCCCATTTGTGACATATTCCGTTACGTTTACATCACATGTCTATGTATACGCCCTGTTCACGCCTCTTGTTACACCTCCTTTCTGCCTTATCTCTCGCGACTGTTACAGGCCCCACCCACTGTTACGCCTACTGTATGTACTGTAATGCAATTGTTTTAACTATATATACTTGTGTACTGTTATTAAAAGTTAGCGCGCTCATTCCAGATCCTGCCCGACAGCTGTCGGGGCCCCCCTGCTAGCTAGCCATCCCAGATCTTGCCCGTGCAGGTTGTCCTGTTCCTGTCCTTTATGCTGTATTAAAACCTGCAAACTCCTACTACCTCGAATCTTGACTCTTATTTATTGAGCTATCTGTTATTGTTATGTCCAGTCAAAAATAGAGGTATTATTTATTTATTTACCACACTGAGATGGTGCAGTGAGCTAAAAAACGGTGATGGATCAAGCCCTGATCTTTTGACTGGGTATGAGTGTTCTGTTTAACTCAGATACTCTGTCCATCACCACCCCCTTTATGAATCGTTTTGGCCACCACAAGTGTGGAAGGGTATGCTCAGATGTGAGTCCCTTGCTCACTGCACCATCAGGATTCAAGCAAGACGGGCCGAAGACGGCAGCAATGCCAGAAACCGGTCCCCGGAAGCTTGTTTCCTTTACAGTAAAGAATTGGCTTGGTAGTTTGGTCTGCCCTGTTCCCATGATGCACTGGGCCAGGGACAGACTAATTTGCATGTAGCCAGGTTCTGAACTGGGATGGTGCAGTGAGCTAAAAAAATGGTGATGGATCAAGCCCTGATCTTTTGACTGGGTATGAGTGTTCTGTTTAACTCAGATGCTCTGTCCATCACCACCCCCTTTTCTGAATCGTTCGACTGTTTCACACACTACTGTATTCTATGCAACTCCACCCTACCACACTGTATGCCACTCTCCGGCATTTCACTTCTGTCTATACCACTTCACTTCACTGTACTATACTGTATGCCACTGTACACCATTCTACTTCACTCTATGATACTCTAGTCCACTATACAAAACTGCACATAACTCTTTGTATTCCACTGCACCCCACTTTACTCCACTCTACTTCACTCCTCCACGGTTTGCCTCTCCACTCTATGCCACTCAATGTCAATGTACTATACAACACAGGGGCGTGGCTTGGCCATGTAGCTAAATGGCCGCGCTATAGAGCGGCTCCGTCATAAATCCGCAGATAAAGCGCACACGCTTGGTCCACACACTACCAGCCGTCTCAGGAAGAGACCCTACAGCTGCAGAGGTCTAGACTTCGGCGTGGGGCCGCAGGAGCGGTCGTAGCAACTCCTGCACCCAAGTGAGGCCTACCCGGCGCGGGTGACGGAAGCCGGGGGCTCGATTTATGGCACCACCGGAAGAGGTGCAGTGACGTCAACAGTTCCCGCAGGCTGAGAGCCGCATTATATGTGGCGGCGGAGCGGAATCAGGGGCGAAGGGCCACGGAGGCACAAAGCGCGACTGGCGGAGCCGAGAGCTGAGCGAAAGAGGTAGGAGCGCGCCGGCCCGCAGGGACGTCGTCGGAGCGGTGAGGGCCAGGAGCAACGGCGGGCGGCCATGATTGTGAGCCTGGTGGTGGCGCCGAGATAACATAAGTGCCCGGGGCAACATTCGGCGCCTGCACAGTAGGAGCGCTGTGCGGGCTTGAGACACCGAGGTGAAATAAATCGGCGGGGCCGGGGATTACAAGAGCACCCTCATGAACGCACATTGGTGGTGGTGAGAAGCGCACGAATAGCATGTTACAGGCAGACATTTACTGAACAGCCCCATGACTGTGAGCCACACGGCGGCGCCGTAATCAGACCAGAGCCGGGGGCACCATTGGCCGTTGGTGTAGAAGGTACAGTGGAGCGCTGAGAAGGCCGGTAATACTGGGAAGCATTAAATCGGCAGGACTGTGGTGGACCGCGCAGCCCTTATGGACGCATATGTGTGGCGGGGAAACAAGAATGGACAGCTTGTGGCAGGCGGATATTGACTGTACAGCCCCATTGTAGAAGGTTGGAAGCACGGTCCCCTGTATGGTGACAGAGGCTGGGAGATTGAAGTACTGGACTGTTGGAACGGAATGGTCGGATATCCACTGAGCACAAAATTGTGCCCGGGAGGTGGTGACGGAGATCAGGCTGGCTCCCCGTGGGGCAGTGGGACTGCAGGAGCCGTCGGGCCGTCTGAGTTTCTGGTGGTGGAGGCCAACACGAGCATTGTAAGGACGACAGAATTTAGATTTGCGCGCTCTATCTGCCGGGCACTACAAATAGCATATTCGCACGTAGAGGAGTGGTGCCACGTTGTTGGCGGTCTGGACGTTGTGGGCCCTTCGTTAATGAATATCTGTGCAGGAGCTACCGCGAGCAAACTGGCTTGGATGACAATTGGATACAACATTGTTGGAGATCCTCAGTGAGGCGGGTGCGTCCGGGAGGCAGGAAACAGTGGCCGGGAAGACCCCACGGTGCAGGAGGAGGGCCTCTCAGGCGGCTACTTAGTTGTTGTGCACAAGCAGGATGGACCCCCCTGTAGTGGCGGAGGAGGAAGAACCCAGGGGAAGCCGACTGCATTGGGGCGCTGCCAGGGAGGCCTACTGGCCAAGACGCCAGGGTACTGCTGCACTGCAATAGCAAAAATGGGGAAGACAGACGCTAGGCAAACCAGGATAACATTTGAGAAGAAAAATACCAAGGGCGCAGATAGCGACGTGGGTCAGCAAGACAATGCGGACAACCCTACAGCCCAACACCCGCTAGGAGATGATATCCGGGAGATGTTCCAGGACTTAAAAACCAGCCTTCAGGGTTTGGATGCCAAAATGGACTCGTTGGCTGATAGAATGGATCGAATAAGAGAGAATGAAAAAGCAGGAAGCCAGAGTAAGCGTGTTGGAGACCAGGGTTACCGAAACAGAAGAGGGCCAAACAGAGATGGAGAAGAAGCTTCGCGGAATGGACGGTATCCTCAGAGTTATCCAGCAGAAGAACGAGGATTTGGAAGTCAGGTCAAGGCGCAATAATGTACGCATCACGGGGGTGGCAGAATCGATAGACATTCAAAACATGGAGGTATGTATTGAAACCATGCTGAAAGATTTGTTTGGAAAGGACCTGTCAGCCATGTTTCTCATCGAGAGGGCACACCGCACGCTGGGACCGCGGCCTACACCTGGGGCGCCAGTACGACCCATCTTGGAACGTGTCCTTAATTACCGCGATCGCGATACAATCCTGCGCAAGGCAAGGGAAAGAGGAGACATACACAGGAACAACATTTCGATATATCCAGACTTCACGCTCCAGGTTCAGGCGGCGAGGAGGGAGTTCATGCCGGCCAAGAAAATATTTCAGCAAATCGGAACTAAATACTCCCTTATATATCTCGCGAAACAGAGTACAGGGACCAGGGAAACCAGCTTTTTTCACAGACGTGAAAGCAGCACTTACTTACGCCAAACAAATGGCCAAGAACCACAAACAGCGAGCGGAGACTGGAAACCTACAGACTGATACCCATCTCAGTGACGTTGAATGAGCCCTGGCAGCTGTTGGTGACCTAGACAGATAAGTGGGTTATGCAAACAGTGGGAATGTGGTACTAGGTTGTGTCATGCTGGTAGGGGACACGCTGCAAGACATAGGGCTGATGGGACCAAAAGTTCGCAGTTATTGGGATTATGGGAGGGCAGTACACAACCTGTTTGGGGGGTTGGTGTGGGAGGGTGGGGCGGGGGGGGAGGGGAACAGGGGTAACATTTGTTGAGTGGTTTTATTTACCTAACCTGATGCCTTTGCTATTGAATCATGATTGTACGATACACGCTGTTTCTTACTTATCTACAGGTTGTTCGCAGGCCACATGTTGACATTAAAATGCCTTTCTTGGAACGTGCGAGGTCTAAATGACCGTCGGAAAGTTAGATTGGTCCACTCCTACCTAACAAGACATGCAATAGATATATGCCTACTGCAGGAAACTCACCTGACAACGACAGCAGCCGGAGCGCTTAAACATGCGCGATGGGGGGAGATAGTGGAAGCAGGTTTCTCAAATTACTCGAGGGGAGTGGCAATACTGATTAGGAGAGGGCTCCAATGGCAAACACACTACAAACATGTAGACAGAGACAGAAGATACAATTTGCTGCAAGGCACACTTTATAACACCCCAGTGCTGATCATAAATGTCTACGGCCCTAACACAGACAATCCCACCTTTTTCCAAAACCTAGGTCAACAGATACGGACACAAGGAGACTCGGTGATTCTATGGGGCGGTGATTTTAACCTAGTACTTTGACCAGCGGTGGACAGACAGGGGGCGACAAGGGCACACCACCCGAAGGCAGCTGAAGTTTTGTTGGGTATTATAGAGGAGAACGGACTGATAGACTCATGGAGAAGTATGCACCCGGCAGTCAGGGAGGGAACGTGCATGACCTATCATAGAAATGCCTGGTCCAGGTTAGATTTTTGGCTCACATCAAGAGACATACATTCTTGGATCTCAGATGCCATGCATTGCCCACACACATTGTCGTATCACGCTCCTGCTCTGATTGCCCTGCAGATTCCACAACCGTATCGTCAACCATTTAGTTGGTGCTTTCCCTCGAGGGTGCTCTTGGACTAGGTTTTTAAAGAAGAATTGAGAGAGAAGATTTCAGACTACTTTGCGCTTAATGAAGGGACGGTTGATTCCCCAGGTACACTGTGGGAGGCCTTTAAAGTGGTAATAAGAGGGAGCTGCATGGCACTGAAAACCGGGGTACCAAGGGACATACGTAACTCCTTACAGAGGCTAGAACGTGAAATTGGTGAGGCCGAAAGGGATATCCAACAGAGACCAACGCCCACAGGGCTGGCGCAGTTGAGATCGAAAGTGACAGAGTACCAGACAGAGGCAGAGCGCGAAACGGCATATCTATGTTAACATACTCAGGCCAGACGGTATGGGGAAGGGGAGAGGGCTGGTAAGACACTGGCAGGCTTACTTCGAGCCCCTAGGGGGGCTAATTACATTACTGAATTGCGGTTGGATAGTGGAGAGGTAGCCAGGACACCACGTGATATATTGAACACAATGACCACATTCTATGCACAGCTTTATACTTCCCAGACAAACCCAGCAAGTTCGGTTATAGAAGAATATTTTGACACCATATCGCTGGCATGGTTTAACAATGGTGCCAGGGAATATATGGAGCTGCCGATCACAATGGAAGATGTGAGACAAGTGATAAATGGAATGCCAGCAGACAAGGCCCCAGGTGCAGATGGGTTAACGGCGGCCTTTTATAAAGAATATGCCGATATCCTAGCCCCACATCTGCTACAGGTATATATGGAGGCAATGGAAACTGGTGAGTTGCCGCCTACTCTTTAGGAAGCCACGATAATCATGTTACTAAAGCCGGATAAAGATCCCACTAGGTCAGAGTCATATAGACCCTTATCTTTAATTAATCTAGATACGAAGATTTATGCGAAACTTCTAGCGAATAGATTACAGCCGATGCTGCCACAAATAGCGCTGCCAGACCAATAAGGGTTTATCCCGGGACGGTCAACGGCATATAACCTTCGAACACTATTTGGTCTATTACACTAACTAGACCCACAGGTGCAGGCCGTGGCGGCATTATTAGACGCCACGAAGGCTTTCGACTCATTGGAGTGGAAGTACCTTTTTGCGCTATTGCCCCGCCTGGGATTCAGCCCTATTTTTGTGAGGCAAATACAGATCATTTACATGTACCCTAGAGCTCGGGTAAAAGTAAATGGGCAAATGTCGGAATCGTTTGAAATCACGAGAGGGACACGGCAGGGGTGCCCACTCTCGCCGCTTTTGTTTGCAATTGCTACCGAACCGCTAGCGGCTAGACTCCGTCAACATCACACACATCGGAGCATAGGGTTTACGTCTCGTGGGCTATTGATATCCTTATACGCCGATGATACTACTATCTATCTTGTTAACCCAAGAGACAACTTTAACATTAACCCAAGAGACAACTTTAACTTAATCATGAGAGAACTAGTGCGGTTTGGCGGCTTCACTTGTATACGAATTAATTGGGGGAAGTTGGTAATGATGCCCCTCACAGATGGTACGACCCCGTTTGCTACAGAATTCCCTATTGCGTGGGAGGGCGGCACAACTCGCTACCTCGGCGTATGGATTAGCCGTTCATTACAAGAAATATGGCTGGCCAATTACGTGAGAGCCATGGAATGGATTGACAACAAGGTCCAATGTTGGAAGAGACTTCCACTATCACTTATAGGCCGCATAGCCATGACAAAAATGGTAATACTCCCTAAACTCCTATACCTATTTGTAAATATACCAATGCCACTAAACACACATTTTTTTAAACGTCTAAGGACAAGCATACTAGACCTGATTTGGGCTGGTAGGCAGCCAAGAGTATCATGGAACTTGCTGACGCTGCCATTCGCACAGGGAGGGCTCGCGGCCCCGGACTTTGAGTTATATGCATATAGTGCACAGGCGCAGTTTTTGCACTTCTGGCACCACCCCACTCCATTCCAACCTCACGTTGCCATAGAGATTGATAGAGCGGCACCCACCCCATTAAATACAGTAGTGTACCAACCATATAAACGACCTCATGATGAAATAAACACAGTGGAAACAACGAAATGGGCCTGGAGAAATATAGCAAAAAGGGCGGGTCAAAGGGAGTTGTATGCCCCATCTATGCCGTTGGGGGGGAACCCACTTCTGGCACCATTGGTGGACAGGGCCACAGCACTGAGAGCGCAGACACATGATCTTACTAAAGGGGAGACCTATATCTTGAGGATACGTTTATCACTCTCTAGCAGATGTGAAAACAGCGGCAGCCATCGGCATCGGACACTTTGCTTTACTACCAAATCAGAGCAGAAAGCAGAGCTAGGTACGTAGATTTCCCGCAGCGCTTGAAAATGTATTAGCCAATCCATCTCCCCGTAAATTGATTACCCGTATTTACAGTGAGACTCAGAACACATCCCCCATAACCATACGCACGTCCAGAGCGTAGTGGGTGGAAGACACAGGGGTTAATGTGACGGACAAGCAGTGGCAATTCTGTTGCTTGCAGCAAGAACAGTTATCACCGAATTATCGGTTGCGGCTTATACACTTTAAGTTCTTACACAGGACTTACAGAACAGCCTGACAAGATCTGCTGGAGATGCAACAGGCAAGATGCAACATTCGGGCACCTGGCTTGGTATTGTGGCTCGATAGCGCAGTATTGGAATGACGTCAACAGGCACATTGGGGATATCATGGGAGTCCCGCTGCAACTCACCCCATTGATAGCACTTCTGGGGTTTGTCTTGGACATACCAAAGAGCTCACATAAATTAACAGCAATGCTGCTGCTGTTGGCCAAACGGCAGGTAGCTATGCATTGGAAGAAGAGACAGCCACCTACGATAGCGGGCTGGCTGTGGGCTGCAACATATAGTAGGGATCAACTGACAAATTATTGGGAACTAATGCCTGCTGCAGCTAGACCAATAGACATATGGATCCCTTTGTGCAGTGGCTTGGGTCAGGGGGTGTGGACCTCCGGGATGATACATAATCGCTGGTGCAGACAAATTGAGGGACAGGGGTGTCTGTCCAAGAGTTTCTGGTTGTGGGGAGCAACTGTAGTGGACCAACTACACAGAGCGAACAGTAGACTACGTTTAGTAGGTGTGGCAAAGTATTTATGATGTATATATGGTGCTAGCACGAAGTGACGCGTGTCCCTATGCAAGTGCAGGAAAACATGTCGACGAGGGCAAGGAACAATGGTTGGGGAGTTTTGTTTTTTGGTTACATTGAGGGATAAATGTTCATAATGCTGTGGATGAGTAACAGTGACACAAAGCAGTAATAGCATTGAGACCTAAACTATATATATATCTGATGGCAAAATGGAGGTAACTCACCGCCGAACCTCAGGAATGTCAGCAAGCAGGCTGTGTTATTTGCATAGTTAGCTGTTTCGAATATGATGCCGATGGATATGGGTGTAAATGTTCAACAGTGTTTACTGTATGACTGTCATGTGTAATTTGATAAAAAAATAAAACAAAATGTACTATACAACACTGGATGCCAGTCCACTCTACAACACTGTACTGTACACCACTCTACAAAAATCAACTAGACTGTATGCCACTCCATTCTCCTGTAATCTACATCCCTTTCCAATGCAGTGGGATTACACTCTATGGTACAACACGGTACTCCAATTTATGGCACTTTACTCGACTGTATGCTATGCACCTCCACTCCATTGTACTCCTCACCACTAGTCAGACATTCCACTCTATGAAATTGTACTCTACTCTACACTACTTCACTCCAGTGTACTCCACTCTATCCCACTCAACGCCACTCTACTATACTTCGCTCCACTGTCCTACTCTACTCCACTGTATGCAACTCCATTCTACAACACTGTACTAGACTCTATGCAACTCTATGCCACTGTATGACACTCTATGACATGACACTCAACTCCTCTCTACGATACGCCACTCCACTATATGACACAGCACTCCATTCCATGACACTCTTTTCCACTGTACTCTATGACACTCCACTTGACAATACTCCACTTTATGACACTCTACTTCACCCTACCCCACTCTAAAACACTCTACTCCACTCTGACAGTCGATGGCATCCTACTTTTTTGTTTAACACACAATTCCACTGTACCACATGCTGCTCATGCCTATGATACTAAATTCCACTATATGAGACACCATGCCAATACACGTTATAACACCTTAGTACACCGTATGATACGCTACTACTTTACTCCACTCGTTTCCAATCCTCAATACTCCAGTCTATGACAAAAGACTTTACATCACTCTCCTCCACTGTACTGTATGAAACTCCACTCAAATTATTATGAATAGCGGTCCTCATTACATGCTTTTCATCTCGTTAACTAGAAAACACTAACTATAACCTGCCACTCTACTATGCACTGTGTTCTCACAAATATTGATACTCTACTGTGAAACATTACACTGTACGAGACTCTTTGACACTCTACTACACAACACTACACTCTACTCCACTGAACTCCACTCTATTCCACTCACAACACTCTGCTACCCTCAGTGCCACTCTACTCAATGACACTCCACCCAATCAATTCAATGACACTCCACACTCCACTGCACAACACTCAGCTCTACTATTCGACACACCACAGCGTTGCACAACACATGGCTACAATCTACAATACTCCACTCCACTCCACTGTATTTTAGGTCACTCCATTCTACTCCACTCTATTTCCCACTACAGTACTCGACTCCATGACACTCTCCTTCGATGTACTGTACTACACTCCAGTTTACAACACTACAATTAATGACAGTCCACACAGATTTGAAACACATTTTTGTTAAAAAATATAAACCATTAACATACAGTAAACAAAGCAAAGGTTAAGGACAATTTATAGTTAGAAATACATTAAACACTGTTGGTATACAAACCCTACTTAAAATACACAGACCTAAAAAATTGTAAGGCTGTAATTCAATCAATCAATCAATCAATCGGAGTACTTGTAGAGCGCCCTACTTACCCGTGAGGGTCCCAAGTCGATGAGGGAAGGGGGGCTGATGGTGGGGGTGCTGATACTGCTCGAAGAGCCAGGTCTTGAGGAGTCTTCTGAAAGCGAATAGGTTTTGGGTCTGTCGTATTTGGGTAGGAAGGGTGTTCCAGGTCTTGGCAGCAAAGTAGGAGAAGGATCTGCCGCCGGAGGTCGTTCGTTCGATGTGGGAGACAGCCGCAAGTGCGAGGCTGGTGGAGCGGAGCTGGCAGGTGGGGGGTAGAAGCGGAGTCTGCTGTTCAGGTAGGCTGGTCTGGTGTTGTGGAGTGCTTTGTGTGCGTGGGTGAGGAGCTTGAAGGTGATCCTCTTGTCGGCGGGGAGCCAGTGTAGGTCCCTCAGGTGGAGGGTGATGTGGCTGCGGCAAGGTACGTTGACGATCAGTCGGGCGGAGGCGTTTCGGATGCGTTGTAGTCGTAGTAGGTGTTTGGCTGGGATTCCTGCGTAGAGTGCGTTGCCGTAGTCCAGTCTGCTGCTGACGAGGGCCTGTGTAACCATTTTTCTTGTTTCGGTCGGGATCCACATGTAGAACCTGCGGAGCATGCGGAGGGTGTTGTAGCAGGAGGAGGAGACAGCGTTGATCTGCTTAGACATGGAGAGGGAGGAGTCGAGGATGACTCCTAGGTTGCGTGTATGGTCGGTGGGTGTTGGTGCTGTTCCCAGTGTGGTCGGCCACCAGGAGTCATCCGTGGCTGAGGGGGTGGGTCCGAGGATGAGGACCTCCCTCTTGTCCGAGTTCAGCTTCAGACGGCTGCTCCTCATCCAGTCGGCGACAGCCTTCATTCCCTCGAGAAGGATTATTTACACACCACCTTCAAATTACTACAAGTCACACACCTCCGAACACAGTGGCCACCACACTCGCCACGCTACATTAACTATGAGGATGTTACTTACCTGTAATCCTAGTTCTCTTCCGGTGATATACTCATCAAAGTCAATAGCACTGAATAATCCCCACCTACGTGCAGGCTCCCTGAGTATATACAAAAAAACATATATATGTGTATGTTTAGCTAAAAAGTAAAAAATACCTACAAAAACATACATATATACATGTATAAACATGCAGCCTACCATAACTCAAATAGGCAGAGAACATACACTCCATTAATGTTCCAATACAACCCTTTATTTTCAAAGAAAAAGGCAAGTAATAGCAGACAATTATCCCATAGGCTGCATTATATGAAAAAATATCACAGTACAAAAAAACTGGCACCCTACCTTTAAAAATTCCAGGAACATGGACACAGTGCCTTTAAGACCTCCAGGTGACCCCTGCTCCCCCTGCTCCCATCATGCACCACAGGTGACAATTAGGTCAGTTTTTTTTATTGTGTACTAACCTATAGGAACCAGGACATACTGTGCAAAACGCTACATTACTGTCAATACTCGTCCGGGGAGGCGGGAGGGTTGCTTATGACTTTGATGAGTATACCCCTGGAGAGAACTAGGATTACAGGTAAGTAACTTATCCTTCTCTTCCAGGGGATACTCATCAATAGTCATAAGCACTGAATAGAATAGCAAGCCCATACCCACTTTCCCGCAGACGAGCAACAGCATAATTACAACAAAGATAACACTTTAAGGATGAATTATCCAAACAGAGTTCTTAGTGAAGCTTGCCCAAACTGAGCATCCACCTGTGTGTCATAGTCCAAACAGTAATGGCAAGTGAAAGTGTGCACTGATCCCCATGTGGCCGCTTAACAAATCTCTGCAATTGGTACATTTCTAAGGAGAGCCATGGTCGAGGGCTTTCCCCTGGTAGAATGAGCCTTTGGTTTGCCCGGGAGGGACTTGTTGGATAACTGGTAAGATAAAGAGATACAAGAAACTATCCACCTAGAGATGGGCCGTTTGGAAGTTGCACAACCAGTATTTATGGAACCATAGTTTACAAACAGGAAGTCTGATTTTCTCAATGCCTTGGTTTTGTCGAAGTAGAATTTCAGGACCCTCTTAAGCTCTAGTGAGTAAAGGGACCTCTCCGGAGGGTTCGAAGGATTAGGAAAAACATAGGCAGAGTGATGGCCTAATTAATATGCAATTCCAAGACCACTTTAGGTAGAAAAACTCGGATGGGTTCTAAGAACCACTCTGTTCGCATGAAAAACGATATGAGGCTCTTTACAGCACAAAACCTGAATCTCACTCACTCAGCGAGCAGAGGGGATGGCCACTAAAAAAGCGATCTACCATGAGAAGTGCATTAGAATGGCTCTGTGAATAGGTTCAATGGAGCACTCATCAATCTAGCAAGAACTAAGTTAAGCTCCATTGGTGGAGACAGAATTCTGATCGGTAGGTGGACCTTTTTTAACCCCTCAAGAAAATCCTTAACCACATGAATTTGAAAAAAGGAAACCTGCATAGGAGACTTTCTGTATGCTGTAATAGCTGCTAGATGGACATTTATAGCGGAAAATTGAAAGCCAGATTTGGCCAGGTACAATAAATACGGTATAATCACCTGCTCTTCACCTCCGAACAGGATCATGACCATTGTCCATGCATCATAAGTAAAATCGCTTCCATTTGAAAGCGTACGATTTTGTGGTGGAAGTTCTTCTGGCTTCTTTAAGTATTTTCATACAGTCAGAAGATAAGTCTAAGTGCCGATTTTGAAGGACTACAAGAACCATGCCGTCAATCGTAGAGATGCGAGGTTGGGGTGGAACACCTTTATCTCGATCTTGGATAGTAAGTCTTGTCGGCATAACCTACTGTGCGGAACTTCTGATAATTAATAAAGAAGGACCGGGTAACACCACTGATGAGGCCATTCTGGTGCGATCAGTACCGGTATCATTCTGGTCTTGGCCCTGTGGAACTTGTTGATCACCATGGGTATCAATGGAATTGGAGGAAAAGCGTAAAGTAATGTCTGAGACCATTTTATCAAAAGTGCATTCTCTTGGGACCCTGGTTGGCAAAACCTGGATGCGAAGACGTGGCATTTTGCGTTTGCCACATCTCCAAACAGGTCGATGTCTGTAACTGCCCACTGGTGGAAAATATCCTGCGAGACATCGTTGCTTTGTACCCAGTCGTGAGTTTTTACAACGTTCCAACTTGTGGCGTCTGCTTGGACGTTGCGAGTTCCTGGGAGATGAATCACCACATTGGCCAAATTTCTTGCAAGAAACCGTTTCTAGATGGTCAGACTCCAGAGAGAGTAGTCTCGACTGGGTTCCCCCTGTTTGTTCAGATAATGCATTGTTGTGGTATTGTCCATTTGAACCAACAGGGAACGTGAATGGAAGGAAGGGAACAGTGATTTAAGTGCTAGGTCTACCGCTCTCAGTTTAGGAGGTTGATGTGACCATTGAATCGTGGCGGCGGAATCGGTATCATTTTCCGTGAACAGCTGGATGTTACCCAGCTTAAAATCCGCGAAATCTCGGGCTTTGAGCTTATGGGCTTCTCGTTTAGTAATCTAGAGAGAACACTGGCATCCGGCGTGCTATGTTATAGGCCGCCGGGTTCGGCCTCTTCTCTGTCGGAGTTCCTTGATTTGGTATATGACCTCTCAAATACTCATTCCAACCTGCTAGTCTTGGGAGACTTCAATCTATGGCACGGGGGTCCCTTAGATGGAGCGTTTTTGTCACTCTGCCAAGCACTGGCCGACATCCATCTGCAACAATTGGTTGGTTCCGCGACTCATAGGGGCGGCCACATGCTGGACCTTATTTTTGCGGGCGCCCATTTGGCTGCGATTTCTGACATCTTAGTCCAATGTTGGACGGATCACGCGCTTGTGGTCTTCTCCCTATGCTTAGGGGATAATCTCCCAGAGGCTGCAGGGGTAGGACTCTCGCAAGTGGGTCGACCTTGGTCCCGTCTGCTCAGTCTAGCTCCTTTGCCCCCTCTCATACCTGCCAATTTTGGCTTGAGGGACTCAGTAGAAGATAGCTACTCCTCCTTCTGCCGGGCCATCACCGAGTCACTCGATAATATTATGCCTCTTCGAAAAGCAAGAGCGAGGGTGAATCGGGCTTTTCCTTGGTATACGGTGGAGTTACAACACCTGAAACTGAGTTGTAAACGGGCAGAAAGAGCATGGAGAAGGGAGTACTCCCCCTCGGCCAAAGTCTCGTTTAGACTTGCATTGAGAGGTTATAAGGATCAGATCAAGCAGGCCAAGGCGACCTTTATACAAACGTCCCTGCTACAGGCGCCTAACAAATCCCAAGCCCTGTTTAAAATTGTCAAGGACTTGTCCCACCCGGTCTGTGCGGCTAACTCCGTGCGGGCCTCTCAGGCTCTGTGCGACTCGTTGGCTTTGGCCTTCGAGGAGAAGACCGCTAAGATCTTGGCGGGCCTAATACATCCCGCATCTGCGGAGGCCTGCCCTGCCAGTCCTGTTGACAGGGGGCTGGGAGCTCCGGATAGCTCACCCAGTCGACCCCAGCCGGTTGGTATGGGAGCTCCGGGTAACATACCCAGTCGACCCCAGCCGGCTGGTGTGGGAGCTCCGGGGGAGCAGCCCAGTCGACCCCAGACGCCCACTGGTGCTTCGGATCGGGGAGCTCCGGATAGCTCACCCAGTCGACCCCAGCCGATCGGTGTGGGAGCCCCGGGGGAGCAGCCCAGTCGACCCCAGACGCGCACTGGTGTCGGTGATCTGGGAGCTCCGGGCAGCTCACCCAGTCGACCCCAGCCGGTTGGTGTGGGAGCTCCGGGGGAGCAGCCCAGTCGACCCCAGACGAGCACTGGTATCTCTGATCTGGGAGCTCCGGGCAGCTCACCCAATCGACCCCAGATGGCTATCATGGCCCTCGGGTCGGGTGCCTCGACCATTTCACCCAGGCTACCACGGTTGAATTCTTTCCCCCTCCCTTCCTTTGAAGAATTCTGTAAGACTGCGTACTCGGTGTCATCGGGGACTCCGCTTGATCCGTTGCCCCCCAAGTTTTGGAAGGCTTTTCATGAAGAACTGTTCCCGCCTCTGTTTTCGATCTGCCTCCAATCCTTGGAGTCGGCGTCAGTCCCAGAAAGCTGGAAGGTAGCAGTGGTGTCGCCTCTGCTAAAAAAGCCAACGTTGGACCCGGCCTGTCTCTCCAACTACAGGCCGATCTCCCTGCTTCCCTTTCCGATCAAGATCTTGGAAAAGTGGGTAACTCGCTCTCTCTCCGGCTTCCTGGAAAACATCGGGTGGTTCGACGAGGCCCAGTTCGGCTTCCGACCTGGACATGGGACGGAGACCGCACTGGTGACCGTGTTGGACAATCTGCGTTCGCGTGTCGACAGTGGTCGGGCAGCCTTTCTGGTGCTGCTCGACATGTCGGCCGCGTTCGACACGGTCTGCCATCGGACCCTGGTCCGGAGGTAGGAGGAGTGCGGGATCAGTGGGGGGGGCTAAAGACTGGCTGATTCCGTACCTTGAGGGCAGGCAACAGCTGGTTTCACTTCCGCCTTTCAGTTTGGAGCCAAGGAAAATAGGACAGGGGGTCCCACAGGGCTCGGCCATCAGCCCGATATTGTTCAACCTGTACCTCCGCCCTTTAGTCCAGCTAATAAAATCTTTTGGGGTCTCGGCATTTAATTATGCCGATGACACTCAGCTGGTGTTTTCCTTGGAAGGGAATAACGCGGTCTCGCTGAGCACCTTCCATCGCTGTATGGCAGCCACAGCGGACTGGTTACGAGCCAACTCTTTGCAATTCAACAGCTCGAAGACGGAGGTGCTCCACTGTTCTACTGACCGTATCCCGCGGGCTTTACCCACGGACTTCTGGCCGAGCACTTTTCCCGAACTAGTGCTGGCATCGGAGTCAGCACGTAATCTTGGGGTTATGTTTGGTCCTAATCTACAACTAGACCTACATGTCAACAAAACCACGGGAACATGTATGATGCTGCTCCGTATGCTACGCAGAGTTTTGCCTCTTCTTCCTGCTCAGGCCAGGCCGGAAATAGTCCGTGGGACTATATTAAGCCGGCTTGATTATTGCAAGGGACTTCTCCTGGGGGCCCCAAAAAGCTTGATTGGGAAGCTTCAGAGGGTGCAGAATATGGCCGCTAAATTGGCACTTTCCCGACCCAGGTCTAGCTCCTCCACTCTTGCGCTACGAGATCTGCACTGGCTCCCGGTAGATCTACGGGTCCAGTTTAAAGCGGCATGTCTGGTGTTTAAAGCTGTACACCTTTTGGGACCTATCCCGCTGCAAAAAATGTTTGCATGGTATTCGGCCCCACGGCTCTTGCGGTCGTCATCGGCTCACCTGCTGGTGGTGCCTAGGTTTCAAAGAGTGAGGATGGGCGGCCGCTCTTTTAGGGTGGCTGCAGCTAAATTATGGAACTCCCTCCCGCTCATTCTTAGGAGTTACAAGGACTATCTCCCGTTCAGAAAGGCCTTAAAGACACACCTCTTTCCTAAGTAATGGTTGTGCGACTGCTCTAGCCTAGTGCGTGGTTCTCTGATCAAAGCGCCAGGATGCCCTCTGGGTGACAGGCTTGCGCTCTATAAATAAATAAATAAATAATGTGATAACCTTGTTCTATCTCTGACCAGAGCCCTTGCAAACGGAGAGAACCCATATGAGCCCCCCAACCTTGAAGGGAAGCATCCGTGACCATTGTCTGAGTAGACAGGTCCTGGTGAAAAGGAACCCCCTTCAGCAGATGTGGATGCTTCATCCACCATCTGATGGCATCCTTGCCCGACTGGAGGAGAAACACACGGTCCTCCCAGCGATCTGATATCTGTGTCCACTGGTTCTCCAGAGATTACTACAGAGGACGCATGTGTAGTCTGGCATTTGGTACAATGAAGATGCATGATGCCATCGAGCCTAGCAGAGAGGACACATGTCTGACTGTGGAATGCTGAGAATGGAGAAGATTGCAGAATTTTACGCAGATTGAGGATAGCCTCTCCCCCAAAGGACATACGCTTGCCCTTGCACCCAGGTAGTGGATCTTTTGTGTCGTGTTGTAGATCGACTTTTTGTAGTTGACTTGTAGGCCCAGATTGTTCAGGACTAGAAGGCAGTATGAGCAATGACTCTGAAGCAAAGTGGGTGACGAGCTCTTCAGAAGCCAGTCGTCCATTTAAGGATATATGAATATCCTTTATTAGCAAAGAAAAGCCGCTACTACTGCCATGCATTTAGAAAACGTGCGGGGCTGATTTAAGCGGGAGAACTTTGTACTGGAAGTGCCTAAGAGCTACCAGAAACCGCAGGAATTTCAGATGTTTCCTGGAAATCTGTAATTTTTCTTTGCGGATACATTTGTTTAAAAATTTCAGGTCGAGTATTGGTCTGCACTCTCTGGTAGGGCCTCTTTTCTGTACCAGAAAGTAACGAGAATAGATTCCCTACCTTCGTTGCAGAGCAGGGTCTGCTTCTATGGCATCTTTCTGCAGCATACTGTTCACCTACACTTGCAACAAGTGGTGTTTTTGGAGGAAACTTTCTCAAGGAGGCACTGATGGAGATGGGGATTTGAATCTGAGCAAACAGCCATTCTGCACAATATTCAGTACCCACGTGTCTTTTGTTATTTTCTTCCATTCTTCCAGTTGAAACTTAATACTCCCCCTCCTCCCCTCCGGAGTGGTTAACGGGAATGGGGGAAGCCATAGCTCATTGTTTTGAAGATTGTTTCACTGTACAAGACATTTGTCTTGCACCTCCCCTTTCACGACCAGGCCTTCGCAGATGATGGTGAGACCTGGGCTGATGGTGAGACCTGGGCTGAGGTTGATGCTGTGTCAACCAGTGAGGGGTTTGAACCCTCTGCTGGAAAGAGCGACGGTCCTAAGGTCGGAACTTGCATCGAAACTCCTTTCGTTTCTCCAGCCCAACAGCTTTCAGAGTGTCCAACTCCGTTTTCATTTTGGACATCTCCTCATCTGCATGTGATCCAAAGAGAGACGTGCCATTGAAGTGAAGATTTACAATTCTCTGCTGTGCATCAGGTTTCAGCCCAGTGAGACGCAAGCAGGCTGAGCGTCTAGCGCAAATTCCATGGGAGTAGCCATGCGCAGCCAGATCTGATGCATCCGCAGCTGCGCTAATGACCTGGGTTGCAACCAAGCCGCCTTCCTGCAGGATTTCATGAAACTCTTGCTAGTCCTCTTTAGACAGCTTCTCCTGGAATCGGGCCAAAGGGTCCCAGAGGGACCTGTCATACCTCCCCAGAAGAGCAGAGGCACTACCCACCTTCATTCCTGATGCGGATGTATTGCACATCATTTTGCCCAAAGAGTCCATGTTTTTACTGTCCTTCTCCGGAGGGACTGTGGAGGATGTTGCTGCTCGATGTGTTTTCCTAGCAGCGGCCACTATGACCTAATCTGGTGGAGGATCTGATCGAAGAAACAGGGGATCTGTTCCGGGGTCTTGTCTTCTTAGAAATATACGTGGGGGAGCTAAACCCGCTGTAGCCGGAGTCAGAAAAGTCTGCATCGTTGGTTCTAGCAGCCCCAGAGCCCAAGGAAGTAGGTGCCTCGCCGAGGATTTGTGGTGCAGGGTTTCAAATATGACTGACGAAGAAACCATCAGTGCGGATATATCAATGTTCAAGTTGCTGGCACCCAAGCACAGAACCTATATCATCAATTGGCGACACTCTGGCTGGAAGCTCTCCTTGGGGACCTGCGTGGAGATGCCCTCATGGATGCAGTAGCAGGAGGAGGCCCACCAGAGACCCTGGATGGAAAGTATGTTCGGGAGAAATCCATGCCCAGACTTCTGTGTGGAACCTTCCAGTGTCGAACACACTCTAGCCATCGTGGTGAAAGGTTGACAGAAGGAGTCTCCTCTCCTGGAGATCACTCTGGTGTGAGTTCTTCTGGAAAATTGCTGGAAGTAATAACATTTCTCTGGATTGTGTGATGATGGTAAACAAAACAATGCAGACAGAATGTGGATCTGATTTTGCCAGTTTCTTCCCACAGGAGGGGCATTTTCTAAATAAAGCTGGCATTTCTGACAGTAAATAGTTCTCAAAATTGTCAGAAAACAACTGAAAAAGTTGTCAGCAGTCACATAACGTCGTACAGAGATGAAATAACCAATTTCTGACTAGAATAATCAAACATTGATGAGCTCAATGTTCCAGGATCCTCAAGGATCCTGACAGAAGGAGACGGAAATAAAGAACTAACCTGTCACCTGTGGTGCATAATGGGAGCAGGGGGCTCCCAGCACGATGTCCAGGTTCCTGAAATTCTTAAAGGTGGGGTGCCAGTTTTTTTAGTACTGTGATGTTTTTTCATATAATGCAGCCTATGGGCTAATTGCCTGTTATTACATGCCTTTTTCTCTGCAAATAAAGGGCTGTGTTGGAACGTTAATGGAGTGTATGTTCTCTGATACAGAAATGATGTATGAGATTATTTTCGTTTTAATGAAAAACCCATGTAATATTGGCATTTTAGCCAATTTGAGTTATGGTAGGCTGCATGTTTATATATGTATACATGTATATATGTATGTTTTTGTAGGTACTTCAGACCCTTTTTTAGCTAAACATACACATAGATATGTATTTTTGCATATGCTCCGGTGTCCTGCACGTGGGTGGGGATTATTCACTGCTTATGACTAATGATGAGTATCTCCTGGAAGAGAACTCATCCTTTTCCATACACTCTTTACTCCCTTGCATACTACCTCACTTATAGCATGTGAAATAATAGCATTCATAACAACACTTATAACTTCTCAAATTACATTCTTTCTCACAACACAATGCACGGTAGAGTGGTGAGTTATAGGTAGTTTTGTCCCGCTATACTAATAACCCCCTAAGTATTTAAAACTGTGCACAATATATTAGAATTCATATATTGTGTAAAACAATACATCAGCTTATATCTTTACCACACATGACTGTCACACAACATATAAGGTTACATACGTAAGTGCCACATACAAGGTACATTACATAGAGCAAAAATCCAAACGATGAAGATACTCGACATTATCAACAAACACAGAAAAGGTAACTCAATTGGGCATCCCTAAATCCTTAGTTTATATCTTCGAACACATGTCCTTATTCCTTGGATGTACTTATTCTTATCATCAACATTTCTGACCTTAATGAAGAGTGTGTACCAACAACACATCACACTAGGTCTTCTTCAGACCTAGGAATTTCAGAACAGCCTGCTATAAAAACCTCTCGCTTGGTAGAGAAGAGTAGGGATCACAAAATCCAAGATTATGAATACTGAGAGGTACTCACTGTAGACCTTAATTATGTGTAATCTCGTACAAATCGAGAGGGTTCAACACAAAAGCCAAACAGGTCTCTCTGAGCTCCAAACACCAAGTAATTTCTTTAGTGACATAGAGGGAAATAATCAGCCCTTCCGCCCGGCATATCCCAAGTCTGATCTACTTTCTAGTAGTGGCATTTCTATGTACACGACAAAGCCTCCCTTATCACTGGCATGGGGCTATTGCTCAAATTCAATGATAGGAAACATCATGAGGCTGCTCCACTGCAATTCACAATTGCAGCCTGAGGGGATTTCTACCATTTCCCCATGTTAGCCTATGGGAAGAGTAGCCCTCATAGGTAGTGAAAACACACATGGGTATTCCTCACTATCTGAGCAGGGAACTCACCTGTGTAACTGCCATGCCTTTCACCTACATCTCATTTCACACCTTAAGGCGTACCCTCTAGGTACTCGGGTGGAATTGAAAGGTCTTCTCAGACTGGCTAGTGACTTAAACAGGTTAGTCTGAGTAAACGCGTATCTGCGCGCATCAGCCTGTAATGGCAGGCTGGCCACGTATTTACCAGCACCATTGGTGCGAGTTGCTTAGCATACCCTCAGTGCTGAGGACACACTGGACACCCATTCAAAGACACCACTGGTGTAAGTGCGCACACCAGCCTTCACTGTCAAGCTTGACCCGGGTCTCAAAACATAATAGGTGCAAGTGCGCACCCACCGGCTGGCAATGGCAGACCTGATCAAAGCTTTAGAAAAAGTGAGCTCCACTTCCTACTGTGTGTGAGAAGGGCGCGTGCACTTTCACAATGCATTTACAGTGGGAAAAGTACCCCAAGGTTCAACAAGAGAATCTGTCACACCCAAGAAGTGTCCCATAGGGAGAGCCGAACCCCTCGGTAGTGAAAACCCACGTAGGGTTTCATCCCTACTTGGGCAGAGCACACAGAGAGGTACCAACACACCCCCTCCTCTACCCCGGTTTGGTGGTAGTGAACAGCCCCCTCAGGGTTGGCTTCTGACTGAGACTGGCCAACCTGAGTATGAGACATTTTTGATAGGCTATACAGGTGGGTGGAAACATCAGCGCGGCATCCCCATATTAGAAAGTGCCCTGGGTATGTGGGGTACCTTTTTAGTGCAACACCTAAACCAATCAAGTACACTGCCTATCCTGACATGTGCAGGAAGGGTGAGCACACTTTCCCACTGCAATATAGTGGGAAAGTGTCTAGAGTCTGATCAAGGAAAAAGAGTTGCAAAACAAGAAGGACAAAGTTTCAGGGAAAACCCTCTAAGAAGGGCCATGTCCAAAAATATCCCAAACTGTTCTTAAAGACGTTTTAGGAGTACACATTTTTGCCCTACCTCTAAAGTTTACAATATTTGTAAATAACTGTTAAACCTCTGTGCCTGGATTCTTAGAGGTATATGATTGTGATAAATAGATGACGATTATGCACCTAAAGTCTCCCTAGCAGTCCTCAAATACTTTAGGTATCTCCAACGGTCAAACTCAAATTCTATCTTATGTCAGTCTCATAGTGGTCGCTAAATAGGGGTTGCCTTTCATAAAGCATCAGAACAATAACCGGTAGAAAAGAAAGTGCAGAGCATTTGAAACAATACAGTTGGTATCAAATATTTCTCTAAATTAGTGAGTCCAAGTACTCAGAATATAATGTATTCCCATAAATAAGTTTACCACATCTAAATAAGTACCTGTTTATGAGGACCCCTGAGTATATGTGCCTTAGCCCCTTCACAAGCTGTTCTCATTGCTTCCAGTGATGGTGTTCCCAACAGGTCAGTAATCAAGTCCAACTGTAAGAAAAATAATTTCTGCATAACCATCACAATTTTCATAACATATAATAATAATTTGTTTTAGTACTGTAATTAATATACTTGTTTTGATATTCGCAAGGGCTGCAATTTAACACATTTCTATTACCCAGTTTAATTAACTATTTCAGTCATCTTGCAAGTATAAAGACATTTTTGAGACCATTTCTTTATTTACCTATTAAATATATTAATATAGTGTACACGGCGGATAGGTTCACATGTAACTATATAGCATAGAAATTAACATATCAAAGTGACACCTGGTTATGATGAGCAAGCATATTTGGGTAAGTCTGGCATTTCAGGACAAACAGAAAATGTAGGTCTTTTCTGAATGCTGGTACATATGGATGAAGTCTGATTTTATTTCATGTAGACTGTTCCATATTCTTGACTATAGATCGTTCTAGTAGAAATCTTTTCTTCTCGTGCTTCTTCCTACTATAGAGGTAGTTGCTCAGATATGTGGGTAATGCCACAAGAACAACTTAGCACATGATGCAAGATATTCTGAAGTGGGTTCTGGCTTCTTTGGCAAGTCAGTTAATGATCAATACAAGAAGGGAACTAAGTTAGGACAATATTTTACGGGGTCCAGTGTACTCGTCCTACAGACTAATGACACAAAGGGATGTACAAAAGTTCCCCGGGAAGAGTGATAGAGCGGTGTGTGTGTGCTAGTGAGTGGGGGGAATCCCCTAGTTGGAACTAGAACCCTCACACACCCAGCAAGCTAGGTGTCATGCTTCATCATATGGGCTCTGCTCCTCGTCAGACTGGCGCTGCAATGTCTGACGGGCTCCCGAAACCGGGGCTCTTTATCGGAGATCTTTTGTTCCCGCCATATGGTGCATGTGTGTGAGAGGGCCTGGGGAGTGTGGTCGTGACGTGGGTGTTAAGTTAAAAAAGGTGAGTCAGTCCACATATAAAATTTATTCTCGTAGTAGACTCCCTTGGTTAAAAACAAAGAAAGGTGGTGTGGGAGGGGAGAGACAATGACCCCAGTACTGCTAGGGTCAATTGGACTACTACCCTCAATTATCGGTCGACATGTTTCTTGCCTGATGGCAATTCTTCAGGACCTAAATAAGATCGTACCACACAGTGAAAATGCTAGTGACAAATATATATACAAAAGTGAAGGGTTAAAACTTGCAGGTAGGTATATGACCGTATTGTAGTCAGAAATACCAAGATGCAGGCTAGTCAGTCCTGCTGCAGTTTGCAAAGCCTGTAGAAATAAGATAAGGTTCTTAAGAACAGACGTAGTACAGAGCAGCTGCATTGATAAAGATTATCACCCTGTAAGTATAGTGAGCACACACACACCCACAATAACTGTGCTAGTTAAAAGACCGAGCATAAATGTTGCTAGCAGTGGCAAACCATCGATGTGATAGATTAGTACCAGCCATTACATGTGTCGGTCGGATTAGGCATGAAGAAACAACATGGTATAATGCTGTACCGTCTGAGGAATATAATCAGGGAAACCTTACCCTAAACCGGATCCCTGGTGGACCTCTCAGTCTGCTCCCGTGGGACTGGCTGGGGAGGTATAGTACCTATTTTGCAGGAGACAATAGTTTTGTGTACAGTGTATGGTCTCGTAGCAATAATATTTTGGGGTGCTGGCAGGTAGGTGTGGACTAACCAATTGGCCTGCCAAACGAGGTAAGGTAGAGTGCCTCCCTACTAGCCCTAAGCAATCGAGTCCTCCGGTGTGTCTCCCACTGCCACAATCGGCCAGGGATACACCCACCAGAGGGACGAGGGCGGACATCCAGGCCAGCGCCAGCCGTCCCCGTGCTGAGCCCCGAACTCAGCCTCAGAGGGCCAACGCGAGCCGGCATAGCCACCGGGCAAGGTAGCCGCGCCCGCCCCGCATCAATAGCTAGGCGTGCTGCACCGTAGTGCAGCGGGAGACGGCCACCCGGGGAGTCAGTTACTCCTGGGATGTCAAGGGGGTTGACGGAAGAGCTTACCTGGTCAGACGTTGTTGTACCATGGCGTCTACCTTAGAAAAAATCTCACCTCCGGCGGCAGCAGTCCAAACGGTATCACCTACCCCACGAACAGCGTCTAGGTAATGGCGCAGAGCAGCTGGTAATGCTCTCTCTGCGCGGACGATATTTAAGCGCCACTGAGATTGTCTTCCGCGGCGTCATTCTCCATTGAGGGGCCGCCCCACCCCGGACAGCGCATGCGCAGTGTCGAGGGAGATTAACTAGGGGTCGGGCTGTTGGCTATGGCTGCCATATTGGAATGGTGACAAGTTGTAAGGAAAGCAGGATAGTGGCTGTACCGCTCAAGGGACTGTGCGGTGGAACGGATAACTGCGAGTGTCCACAAAGCAAGGTTTAAAAATTTCAATCAGACCCTGCTTAGCCCGGAACCAGGGACTTCCCCCACTCATCACTGCGCATGTGTGTAAAGCGCGATTTACTAGGAGAAGGTCTGGTGGCTATAGCGGCCATCTTAAAGTGGTGGCGATTTAAATGGAAGTGGGTAGGGAAGTAGGATGATGGCTAACCTGTTAACAAGGCTGGGCAGCAGAGCGGATGACTACGAGTGTCCAACTGACCAGGTGGTGAATTGTCAACTGGTCTCCACAAACCAAAGAACCAGTTATAAACATATCATAACTAGTAGTGGACATTGCATGAGGTAGGGTCACAGGGTCATGTTCCTAGAGATACCCATGGGACGGAGTCATTCAATCCAACCAGGTCCAATCGAAGACGATGGACCCATCTTTGTTCAATCCTGAACAAGGCTTTTCTGGAAATGGCTGGGTGGGCTTCTAACACCAACCAAGTGAGACTGTCTGCCGTGTGGTTGTTCTGGGAAAAATGTTCGTATAGTCTGGTATGCGTTTTATGGCACCTGATGTTGCTCTTGTGCTCTAAAATCCTTACTTTTATGTTCCTCATGGTCATGCCTATGTAATTTTTGCCGCAAGGGCAAGTGATCATATAGATACATTTGGTGCTGTTACAATTGGTGTGCTTGCGTAGTTGCCACCGAAATGTGTCAGACAATCTTACTTCTTTGCATTGGGATGTCTGAGGGCATGCCGCACATCCTCCGCAGGGAAAGTGGCCTACCACTGGGGGAAGGTCCCACAATCTCCTCTGGTTATCACTGTTGTTATGTCTCGGGCGGGTGTGTATTAAGGCATCCTTCAGATTAGCAGTTCTCTTAAATGCGAATCTGGGTTTGGGAATTTCTAACCCTCCCGAGTTGATAATTGACCAATGTTTGTTTATAGTTTTTTTGAGGAATGTTGAGTTGGGAGTGAACGAGGTCACACACGTTATCAACTCGTCTTGAACTTTAGGGTGTTCTTCCAGCAGGTTTGACCTAGGGTTATTCAAGGCTCTTTTCCGTGACTGTTTTATTAGTCTGGTGGGATAACCCCTGTCTTGTAGTTTGTGTTGTAGCAGGGTGGCCTCCCTTTGGAAATCTACATTGTCCGAGCAGTTCCTTCTAATGCGGAGGAATTGGCCAAAGGGCAGGTTATCCCTCAGGGCCCGTGGGTGATGGATCTGGAATAGTAGAAGGCTGTTTCTGTCAGTGCTTTTACGGAACAGAGTCGTGCTCAAGCCGGTGGGGTTGAGGTTAATGCATAAGTCCAGGAAAGGGATGGTGGTGGTTGATATTGTTTCCGTGAACTTAAGGTATTCATTTTGGTGGTTAATCCAGCTGCAAAATGCCTCACAGGTACTACGATCACCCTTCCAGAAGACCAGGATGTCGTCGATGTACCTGCGCCACAAAGTGATGTTTTCACGATAAGGATTGTGTGCAGATTGGATAACTCTTTCCTCAAAGGTAGCCATGTAAATGCATGCCAGGCTAGGAGCAAAGGTAGAACCCATCGAGGTCCCCTGGACTTGGTGGTAGAGTTGGGAACCATATTGGAAGAAGTTTTCAGTCAGAGCTAGGGATGCACATGCCATGATAAATGAAACCGGTGTTGGAGAAGACCAGTCTTCCAACAGTAGAGTGGACTCAACTGCGTCCAGAGTGGCCTGTTGAGGGATATTGGTGTAAAGCGCCTCAACATCCACGCAAGCACACCAATTGTAACAGCACCAAATGTATCTATATGATCACTTGCCCTTGCGGCAAAAATTACATAGGCATGACCATGAGGAACATAAAAGTAAGGATTTTAGAGCACAAGAGCAACATCAGGTGCCATAAAACGCATACCAGACTATACGAACATTTTTCCCAGAACAACCACACGGCAGACAGTCTCACTTGGTTGGTGTTAGAAGCCCACCCAGCCATTTCCAGAAAAGCCTTGTTCAGGATTGAACAAAGATGAGTCCATCGTCTTCGATTGGACCTGGTTGGATTGAATGACTCCGTCCCATGGGTATCTCTAGGAACATGACCCTGTGACCCTACCTCATGCAATGTCCACTACTAGTTATGATATGTTTATAACTGGTTCTTTGGTTTGTGGAGACCAGTTGACAATTCACCACCTGGTCAGTTGGACACTCGTAGTCATCCGCTCTGCTGCCCAGCCTTGTTAACAGGTTAGCCATCATCCTACTTCCCTACCCACTTCCATTTAAATCGCCACCACTTTAAGATGGCCGCTATAGCCACCAGACCTTCTCCTAGTAAATCGCGCTTTACACACATGCGCAGTGATGAGTGGGGGAAGTCCCTGGTTCCGGGCTAAGCAGGGTCTGATTGAAATTTTTAAACCTTGCTTTGTGGACACTCGCAGTTATCCGTTCCACCGCACAGTCCCTTGAGCGGTACAGCCACTATCCTGCTTTCCTTACAACTTGTCACCATTCCAATATGGCAGCCATAGCCAACAGCCCGACCCCTAGTTAATCTCCCTCGACACTGCGCATGCGCTGTCCGGGGTGGGGCGGCCCCTCAATGGAGAATGACGCCGCGGAAGACAATCTCAGTGGCGCTTAAATATCGTCCGCGCAGAGAGAGCATTACCAGCTGCTCTGCGCCATTACCTAGACGCTGTTCGTGGGGTAGGTGATACCGTTTGGACTGCTGCCGCCGGAGGTGAGATTTTTTCTAAGGTAGACGCCATGGTACAACAACGTCTGACCAGGTAAGCTCTTCCGTCAACCCCCTTGACATCCCAGGAGTAACTGACTCCCCGGGTGGCCGTCTCCCGCTGCACTACGGTGCAGCACGCCTAGCTATTGATGCGGGGCGGGCGCGGCTACCTTGCCCGGCGGCTATGCCGGCTCGCGTTGGCCCTCTGAGGCTGAGTTCGGGGCTCAGCACGGGGACGGCTGGCGCTGGCCTGGATGTCCGCCCTCGCCCCTCTGGTGGGTGTATCCCTGGCCGATTGTGGCAGTGGGAGACACACCGGAGGACTCGATTGCTTAGGGCTAGTAGGGAGGCACTCTACCTTACCTCGTTTGGCAGGCCAATTGGTTAGTCCACACCTACCTGCCAGCACCCCAAAATATTATTGCTACGAGACCATACACTGTACACAAAACTATTGTCTCCTGCAAAATAGGTACTATACCTCCCCAGCCAGTCCCACGGGAGCAGACTGAGAGGTCCACCAGGGATCCGGTTTAGGGTAAGGTTTCCCTGATTATATTCCTCAGACGGTACAGCATTATACCATGTTGTTTCTTCATGCCTAATCCGACCGACACATGTAATGGCTGGTACTAATCTATCACATCGATGGTTTGCCACTGCTAGCAACATTTATGCTCGGTCTTTTAACTAGCACAGTTATTGTGGGTGTGTGTGTGCTCACTATACTTACAGGGTGATAATCTTTATCAATGCAGCTGCTCTGTACTATGTCTGTTCTTAAGAACCTTATCTTATTTCTACAGGCTTTGCAAACTGCAGCAGGACTGACTAGCCTGCATCTTGGTATTTCTGACTACAATACGGTCATATACCTACCTGCAAGTTTTAACCCTTCACTTTTGTATATATATTTGTCACTAGCATTTTCACTGTGTGGTACGATCTTATTTAGGTCCTGAAGAATTGCCATCAGGCAAGAAACATGTCGACCGATAATTGAGGGTAGTAGTCCAATTGACCCTAGCAGTACTGGGGTCATTGTCTCTCCCCTCCCACACCACCTTTCTTTGTTTTTAACCAAGGGAGTCTACTACGAGAATAAATTTTATATGTGGACTGACTCACCTTTTTTAACTTAACACCCACGTCACGACCACACTCCCCAGGCCCTCTCACACACATGCACCATATGGCGGGAACAAAAGATCTCCGATAAAGAGCCCCGGTTTCGGGAGCCCGTCAGACATTGCAGCGCCAGTCTGACGAGGAGCAGAGCCCATATGATGAAGCATGACACCTAGCTTGCAGAAGTCAGTTAATGACTCTTAAAATGGTGGGGATAAAAATCACATCACCCTTTGAAGTAGTGAGCTGCCATAGACAATGTATCTGAAAGGAAGTAGTGCAAATTTGGAAAAAGATGGAAGGCATTTCTGCTGCCTAGGTGCAGGCAGAGCAGGACCTGAAGTCAGATTGGAAGGGTGACTTTTTAAGAAACAGTAGCTCAATGGAGGCAGACTTTATCAGCTTGGCAATGTGTAGAATATTGGTAATCTTATGGTTGATGATAAAGCAGAGGGATTTTGTAGAGAGAAGTGGGGGTGACTTACTTGTCGTTATAGACCTTTTTGTACTGAAGGGTGTGATAGTCTGAAGAACAGAAGGAAGATTATTTTTTTTTTAATAGTTTCATGGCAGGTGGGTTGAGGTAAGGTCTTTTGGTCAACGGTGTCAAATGCTGCTTACAGATATGGAAATCGATATTAACCACGTTCAAGCCATTGAACCTCCATTGGGTTATATAAGTTGGAGGCTTGAAGTTTAAGCAATAAATATGGTGCAAAAAACATATTGGAACAAATCCAAGAGGTCAAAGGGGAACTGTCATGCAGGAGTTGTAATGTAGCTGCTGTTAAATGAATTTACCTAGGAAGGGAAGTTTTGAAACTGGTCTCAGGTTTTGTAAGACTTCAGTGTCAAGATTAGGGTTTCCAGCAGTGGTATAATTTGACCTGATATTAGCAATAATGAGAATATTTACTCTTCTTGTTAGTTGAGCTATTTGTTAGCATAGGGTGAAGCATTACAGCCGGTACTGATGTCCACTTTTTTAAAGTATGACCTTTTTTCACGTCTTTGAAGCTGTTGAAAACTGAATTTAGGTTTTCGAGTGCAGCTGCGTTAATGATTAATCATTTTGAAGAGGGATTTAGGGTTGTTTAAGGATTCATGAATCTATTTTTGAAGTAGATGTACTGGTAAGCAGGACTAAATCTGTGTTTTTCTCAGTTTTTAGTGAATTTAAGGATTCTATGGTTTCTCCATTTTTCCAGCACATCTTCTAGTGCTGTTCGGTTTGTTGGAATTCCGTGAGGCTCAGCTTATCTCTTTTATATATTATACTCAGAAAGGTGCTAGTTTATCAATGATTATTTGAGAAGAGCTGCTGTTGTACTGTTTTAGACTTCAACAAAATAAGGAACAGCTGACTATTAATTCC
Source organism: Lissotriton helveticus (assembly GCF_964261635.1). Taxonomy (NCBI): domain Eukaryota; kingdom Metazoa; phylum Chordata; class Amphibia; order Caudata; family Salamandridae; genus Lissotriton; species Lissotriton helveticus. Next base: position 124,069,914 of record NC_136061.1, read on the forward strand.
TTGGATAGCTGCTAAGAAAAATGTGTTAAAGGATCGTCTATGAATTTTCACTGGTTTAGATTGGACTTCTATTTTGGGGATGAGAGGTGTGCGTCGTGTTCACTCGAGTTTGAATGGTTCCACTGGCAGTATGTGACTTGGGGGCAGAGCATACGCAAGACTGAGTGTATTGACTTTATTATTAGTTATAAAGGAAGACACTTGGGAGATGTCTTTAATGACCACATATTTGTGTTTTTTTTTTGCTCATGATGCACTGGATGTTTAAATCATCTACCTTCAACAAATTACCCACCTTATTTGAATAATAAATAGATGTTGAGAAGGTAACTGCGTTGACATTTTCAACAACTACAGATTTTGACCTCCTGTTCAATAAATGCTATGGAAGCATATAGCAAAATATTAATGGCAAATAACATCAGTTCTGAAGAAGAGGGGCTGCTGTGTCTGTTACTACACAGTTTTGGATATTTTGAGCTATGACCGCCAGGCCATTCCATTTTTATTAGGTCTGATCTTGGAAAGAATTATCCATCTGTTCAGTGATAGGATGTCAAATAATAGTGCGAAAGTTGGAAAGAACCATGTTTCTGTAATGAAAAGCAAGTCTCAGTCACACCTATATGCATGAACCCCAAAGCACATATTAAATAATGTATGTATGTATATATATATATATATATATATATATATATATACATATATATATATATAATAGGTGTTTGGAGTGTTTGGAGTTGTTTAAAATAAATACTTTGGATTGACTTCAATGGATTATTGGTGTGCGACCCAACTTCTTTTCATTTGAGAAGAGATTATTGCATATATATATATATATATATATATATATATTGTCAACAGCATCTGCGCAGCAGCGCAAATGACACGCCCGCACTCCAGTTATTCAAGCTAATGTATTGGTCGAAACAGGTTAGCCAAACAAATTAGCTTCAATAACTGTCTGGGGTATGGCGTTTCATTTGCGCTGCTGTCCGGATGCTGTTGACAATTTATATGGGCTCCGGTATCCCGCTGCCCTGCACCAGTCTTGAGTGGTGGATGTGGCCATCTTTATACAGGAAACTGAATGTGTTTTTTATATATATATATATATATATATACAGCCTATGTTAAGGGCTAAAAAAAAGCCCTATGTACATTGTATTTTCCTTTAACAAATCAGTTACAAGACTCCAGTATTTCTGTAAATCCGAAAAAAGAGCATACGGTTCCAAAATACAGCCTTTATTGAAGAGAAAACTGCATAGGAAAATCAAGGCATTGTTAGCCAATAGGCTGCATTCAAATCATAACAAGTGAAAACTGGCACTGTGCCTTTACGGTGCATTGAAGAACAGAACACCAGATTCTGTATCAACTGCTCTATATAGGTTTTGTTCAGGGAGGGAGGCGGGTTGCTTATGACTGATGGAGAAGTGAGGAGAAGTGTGGCTCAATGGTTAGAGCGGCAGACCCTGATGCAGAGGTCTAGCCCGGGACCAGGGTTCAATTCCCCGCCTCGGCGGGTCTTGGGCTCAAAATTCCACGGACCTGATAATTCTCGCCTCGGTGCCTATTCCAATCATTGAGTCCCACTCTGCAACTCTGGGCAATAGCTTGCTTAATCTCCACAACGACCCCCACAATGCTAAGGATGCCTGGCCTCCACCTTGGGGGTGCCCAGGATTGGACACCTCACAGGGAAAGCCAGGATGGGTTCCACAGCGGTATTCGTACAAGCGCCTTGAGACCCTTGCGGGTGAGTAGTGCGCTATACAAGTATCAATTTACATTACATTACATTACATTACTGATGAGGATTCCCTGTAAAAGAACTAGGATTACAGGTAAGTAACTTATCCTTCTCTTCCAGGAGATCCTAATCAATAGCCATAAGTACTGAAAAGAATAGGAAGCCCATCCCACACCTCTTTGGACGAATTAGCTGTAAACATTTAATGAAACAGATTTTTGAAGGAGGCCTGCCCTACTTGGGTGTCTGTAATAGTGTCTGAATCGAGACACTAGTGACTTGTGAAATTATACACTGATCTCCAAGTAGCTTCCTTACAGGTCTCAGAGATGGGAACCTTTCGAAGTAAGGCTGCTGTTGCCGCATTGCCCCATCGTAGAGTGGGTGAACAGAATACACTAAACTATCCATCTAGAACTTGACTCTTACAGGAGCAGATGCCTGTCCTCATAGGCCCATAATTAACAAATAAATGGTCAGATTGTCTTGGTGTTGTCCAAGTAAAATTTCAAGACTTATGATCTAAAGAGTGTAATGCCCTTTCTTCTGTCGTGGAAGGGTTTGGAAAGAATGTAGGAAGTGAAATCGTCTAGTTGATATGGAAATCAGACACTACCTTGGGAAGAAAACTGGGATGAATTCTCATCACCATGAGCTTGTTACGGAACACTATGTAAGGTTCTTTGGCACAGAGATCCTGTATTTCACTGATTCTGCATGCCGAAGTAATAGCTACAAGAAAAGCGGGTTTCCATCTAAGGTGCTGTAAGGTTGCTTTATGGATTTGTTAAAATGAGGACTTATGAGTTTAGAAAGAACCACATTCATTTCCCAAGAAGGAGAAAGAGAACATCCAGGTTGGAACACCTTCAATCCCTCTAAGAAATCTTTCACTACTGGAATTTGAAAGAATGATCTTTGTGTTGGGGACTTCCTATAAGCCGTAATGGCTGAGAGATGTACCTTAATTGATTAGAATTGTAGGCTAGTTTTGACTAAGTGAAGAAGATTTAATTACATAATATCTTCCTGCCCCATTATAGGATGAAAATTATTCTGAACACACCACAAGTAAAATCTTTTCTACTTGAACACATAGAAATGTCTAGTGGATGGACATTTGGATTCCCTTAGTATGTCCATGCACTCCTGAGAGAGACCTATATGTCGATACAGCAAGAATTGAGGAGCAATGTTGTCAAACTCAGCTAGGGAAAGCTGGGGTGGAAGATCTTCACGCCAAGCTTGTAGGGGAGATCAGGTCTGCATGGTAGCCTCCTGTGTGGCAGTACGGAGAGAAGGTACCACCACTGGCGAGGCCATTCTGGAGCAATCAGGACCCTTTTGGCTCTGTCCCGTTTCAGTTTGTAGATGATCATCGGTATCTGTATCGTCTATCAAAAGGGCATTCCCCTTTGTTCCTGGTCAGTAGAACCTGGATTTGAATCCTGGGCATTTTTTGTTGCGCTCGTCTGCAAAGAGGTCGCTCTGCGAATTACCCCATTCTCTGAAATTGTCTCTTGCGACATTGTTGTGCAGTATCCAGTTGTCCTGTTCTGCGAAGTTACGGCTTGAAGAGTCTGCTTGTGCATTCTGGACTCCTGGCATGTGGATTGCTGAGATTGTTAAACCCCTTGCTAGGTGCTAGTGCCATATTGCTTGCGCTTCTAGGGAGAGAGAGCGAGGCCCAATTCCCTCTTGTTTGTTCAAATAAATGCATTTTGGTTGTATTGTTCATTTGGACCAGGATCGAATGGTTGGGTACAAAGACTGGAGGGCTAGGTGGACCGCCGGGAGCTCCAGCATGTTAATATGATATTGTTGCTCCTTGGCCAACCACAGTCCCTGTACCAGAAGGGTATCCATGTGAGAACCCCAGCCCTGGAGAGAGGCATCTGTTATGAGCTTTTGAGTGGAGTGCTCTGGTGGAAAGGGACACCAATCAGTAGATTTCTTTAATGAGACCACCACAGTAGGGAAGCTTTTGCAGCTTGTGATATTGTGAGTCTGGTATCCCAATGATCCGTGAATTGGCTCCACTGATCTTCCAGATTCTGTTGCAATTGTCTCATTCTCAGTCTAGCATTGGGAACAGGAAAAGGCATGACACCATTGACCCTAGAAGAGATGCCATCTGTCTGGCTGATGGATGAGGGGTATGCAAGATCTTGGCATACTTTTGAGCAATTGGTGACAGTCCCTTGTCCAAAGGACACACTTTTGCGACCTTTGTGTCCAGGGTCGCACCCAGGTAGTGTAGCCTCTGGGTTGGAGTTTGGATCAACTTCTCGATGTTGATACGGAGACCCAGAGATCATAGTGTCTCGACGCAGATATAATAGTGTTCCTTCACTTGCTCTGGAGAGGAGCTTTTTACCAGCCAGTCGTCTAAGTATGGGTAGGCGAATATTCTTTTGCAACGTAAGGCTGTTGCTACAGCTGACATACACTTCGTAAACGTGCGGGGAGCGGAATTCAAGTGTAACACCTTGTACAGGTAATGCCTGGATGCCACTGTGAAATGCAGAAACTTCCGAGGTTTCGTGGCTATTAGGATGTGGAAATCGGCATCCAGCAGATTGATGGAACACATCCAGCCCCCCGGGAGGATTTGGGGATATATTTGGGGGAGCCAACATTCAGAATTTCTCCTTACGGATATATTTGTTTAGTAGACATAGGTCCAGAATGGGTCTGAATTCCGCAGATGGGTCTTTTTTCTTTACGAGGAAATACTGGGCGTATGCGCCTACTCTCCGCTGTGAGGGAGGTGTGTCCTCTATTGCGTCTTGTTTTTCGAAGGAGAGTGGAGACTTCACTCTGCAGGAGTTTCAGCTAGTGGCAAGCAGCTTTTGAGGGTGGAACAGCTGGAGGTAGAAGCCAAAAACGTTGTATCAATTCTCTACAGTATTTAAGACCCATTTGTCGTTAGTGATGGTGTGTCACTGTAGAAAAGTGGGTTTCTGTTGCATTAACCCCACCACTGTTTGCCTGACACTTGCTGTACTTTGACTTGATGTGCCCAATGTCTCTGCCATTCAGGTTCCCAGGGCCTGTGCTCTTTCCCAAACCTGTACCTTTGGCACATCTCTGGCCACAGGTAAGCCCCTTGTAAAAGGTACCATGGGTACCAAGGGCACTGTGACCAGGGACCAGCTGCAGCAACAATTGTGCCACCCTTAGAGGCTCTGCACCCTCACACCCACACACTGCCATTGTAGGCTGCGTGTTTTGGTGCAGAGAAAGGTGCCATGCCTGGGGCCTAGGTAGGACACTACTCTAGCAGGGTGCACTAGTCCCCAGGTGAGGGAACAGTTGCAGGAGCACTGTACCCCTACAGTGTAAGCCCATTATTCGACATTGTAAGTGCTGTAAAGCCATAAAGAGTATATGGTCTGGGAGTTGGTCAATACGAACACCACAGCTCCATAATGGCTTAACTGAAAACTGGAAAGTGTGGTAGCAAACTTCTCAGTGGATTAAATCCACACTGATGCCAGTGCGGGATTTCATGTAAAAGGCATGCAGAACCAGCCCTGGTGTGGTTCCTGAATAGCTGCCCACCATTTGCCTCCATTAGAGAGGTTTCTGGACCCCCTAGGTCCAGATACAAAGCCCTTCCCGGTAGAGGTGTCATACCTTCTCCCCAAGATGGGCCGGGCCCAAAAAGGGGAAGCTTCAAAGGCCTACCACCTTTTGTTGCCCCCAGAAACTGGCTCCCACTGGTTCGGACCCCCACTTTGGCGTTAGGATAAATGGTGTACCCACCTTGGTAGGCGAGGTGAAGCACACATCTTATCCGCTCCATCTTGAAGAGGAGGAGACCCAGCCAATTAGAGGGAGGGTCATGCCCCCTTCCACTGGAGGGCAGCCTAATAGGGGCTGTACTCAACCCAAGGAAGGGAACTATTGGTCCTGACACACACACCCCTTTAACACCCCTACATTTAATATTTAGGGGGACCCGGAACCTTGCCTCCATAGATTCCGGCAAACTACATAGAAGTAAGGGAGGAAAAAGTCACACAGCAGAGGAGACTGTAAAGACCGACTGGGCCCCAGCCCTACCAGCCCTCTGCAGTATCCAGAGATCCTGCACCAAAAGTCGACTTGTCCTGCAGCCAGCGACCTCCAGTACCCCTGGGAGGACTGACTGCCTTAAAGACTGGAAATCCAGCAAACAGCAGCTCTGTTCAAAGAAACTCCAAAGAAAGACTCTGAGCCTGCTGAGGACGAAGAAACTCGACGCCTGGAACCACTACTTCACCCATTGTCTACGGCCCGAGTCCAAGTGGCCCACTGGTCCCAGTCAGAGTCCACAGTAGGTTTAGCCTTCCATGACTCCCAAGCATTACCTGCAGCCTCTGCACAGCACCCCTACCGCCCTACCACCAATGCGAGTGGCTCAGTAAGGGGAAATCTGACCTCAAAAGGCAACCCCTTCATTGGCCACCCTGGAGAAGAGGACATAAGGTGCACCTGCGTTCCCGAGCCCTCCAACTTTCCTGTCGTGCTGTTGGTTCTTTCCGGAAGACTTCCTGGACCGGACCTGAAGATAAAAACCAAAACTGGCAACCTCCATAGGATTGCACTGGGCTCCCGTCCCCTCCTACCACCCTGCCATAATCTCAGGAGCTTGGCTTCCACGACCAAGTGCCCTGCCCATGAGCAGCCCCCAACCAAGACACCCCCTAGCCCCATTGGCTAACATTGGGCCCCCTGCACTCTGAATCCAGCCGCCCTAGTGCTGCTGGTGGTGCGATTTGTGTGCCTAACTGGACCTTGGCCTAAACCCCAAAACATTTACGTGCAGGTAGTTTACTTACCGGTAAACAGCTAACACTCTTTTTCGCATAGGAACCAATGTTAGGAGGTTTTGTTTTGGTTTTGTTTTGTTACTAAAAATGTGTTGACTGGTGTTTTGTATGGAAGAAAAGTAACTGTTCTTTAAACCAAACAAGTCTTACCTTTGGATTTTAAAATCCACGGTGTGATATCTAGACATATCACCCCGAGCAGTCAATGTAATCCAAAAATAGTCTAAAAGTATGCCAAAATATTCTCTATGTATTTTAAACTACTTTAGAAGCAAATACAAACCTGTAACGATTGTAAATTCAACTACAAATTGACGCAAATTGTCATACTTACCTGTAAATTGCAAGTCCTCTTATGTTATATCACCCAAGGTTTTCCAAGTAAGTGAAAAGTAATCAAAAGTAATTTCTATGTAAAAAAAAATGTAAGTATATACAAACCTGTATCGATTGCAAATCCATTCCCAATTGTATTTCTTTGTAAAGGCTTGCATTTGGAAGTATGTTTCACTTACCTGTACCAAGTCCTGCTTTGTTCCAGTATAAAACGTAAGTATACCTTTTTTATACTTACCTAATTGGTCTGGATTCTGTCTGAGGGTGTGCCATCAGTCTTGATTGAGTGAATAGAATAAATGCTTAACACACCCTCCTGATAAGCCTAACTGCTCGACCACACTACCACAAAGAGAGCTGTTTGTGATTATCTAATTTAGCCTCTGCTATACCTCTGGGATCCCATGGACTTGGTATAGTAAAGACAGAGCCAGCTTCCTACAGCCACACGTTGATATATTTGGATACTCCCACTCCCCCCCGCCTCCCACCCCATCCCACAAGAGTGTGGAACAGCGACTGGGGAAGCGACAACCTATTGTCTGCCTGGTGTTTTGGAGGAAGCTGGTGGGTGTCAGGTAACTTCCTGGCCACGTGCTGGACGAAGGGGCTGTTAGTACGGTTTGGCCTGTTGCTGTTGGCGGCGTGAAAACCAGTGAGGTGTTTGAACCCTCTGATGGTATGGTCATAAGCCCTGTACCTGCGGCAAAACTCTTTTAGTTTCTCAATGTCTACCTCAGCTTACATTTTTGCCATCTCGCCATTCGTAGATGACACAAACAACAAGGTGCCTGTGAAAGGTAAGTTTAGAATACGTTGCTGAGCCTCTGGCTTCAGAGCTGTCAGATGAAGCCATGAGGAACGCCAAGCGCACACACCATGAGAATATCCATGATCCACAAGGTCAGCGCCATCTGCAGCTGCGCTTATTAGCTGATTAGCACCTAAACCCCCTTCGTGTAAAAGAAGCTCTTTTGAGAATCTGGAGAGTGAGTCCGAGAGAGATCTATCGTAACGTCCCAGTAAAGCTGCAGCACTAGACACTTTCATAAATGAGGTCAAGGTGCAGCACATCTTCTTGCCAAGGATTTCAAGTGTTTACTATCCTTGTCCAGAGGTATGGAGGAAGAGGACTCCAGCAGGTGAGTTTTCTTGACTGCAGCGATAATGATCGAGTCAGGTGGAGGATCGGTCCGTAGAAATAAGGGTCTTGACCCGGAGCCTTGTATTTCTTTAAAATTCTCACTGGAGCTGCTCGAAGGGAGGCTGGAATGAGAAATATTTACATAACTGGTTGGATAAGACCTGGGAACAGAGCCTGCAAGGGTTGGGAGGAGGACCTATAATGTAAGGTCTCGCAAATGACTGAAGAGGTAGTAGGGGCTGCTGGAATGTCGATATTCAGCTAGGCAGGCCCTCCAACCAATACCTCATTGAAGGTGTGAGGTCGTTTTACTGGTGGAGTATCAGTAAGAGTTGGTGAAAAGTCCCTTTTTGAAGAGTGTGTAGATGTAGACCGCGTAGGGAATCTGTGTGTCGGGTGGTGCGATTTAGGCCGCCAAGGTCAAACAATAGTTGTAGATCTTGGTCTGTCTCTATGATGAGACCTATTCACAACCTGGTTCTATCCCTATGAGTGGTATCTCCAGGCACCCAGCCTGAAGGAGACAGCGAGGTGGCCTCTGCCATACAAGCCAGAGGAGTCTTGGCTCGGGTAGGTGGTCTTGGAGAAGGTGCCTGTGGAGCAGACCTTGAAGGCGAGTATGTCAGTGAGTATTGAGAATCTGGACTCCGTGGAAATGGCAATTTGCAGAAGCTCTCTAGCCATCTGGGAGTTAGGTGAATAGAATCCTCTGAGTTATGTTGAGGTTCTTGCCCTTGCACAGAAGTGTGCGAAGAGACTAATGGAGGCAGGAGAAAACCTTCCTTCCGAGATCAATTTCGCCTCAACGTGTCACGATGTCTTGGTGAAGAATGAGGCCTTGATGTTGACTTACCCTATCCACCGGTGATGGAGACTGTCTGGAGATGCCTGTCTGAACGCCTGACAGCGTGTGACTTCCAGTGACGGAGATGAGTCCCTTGACGTCGAACAGAGGTGTATGGCTTGACATCGATCATGCCAGGATGATGTTGACAGGTGGAGTATGTCTCGAAGTCCCTGGGTTGACGTCGACAGATTAGCATGCCTCGACGTCGATCATCATTAGGTTGGCGTCAACAGAAGCGATGCTTGGTCGTGCTAAGTCTCGACGCCAAACGGTAATGGTCTGCTGTCTACGCCATGACCATCTAGTGCACCTGAGTAGCTGTCAAGCGGTGATGAAGACCTGCAGCATTTTCTCGACTGCATGCACTTCTACGGCTTGTGTGGATGTGTTGTTACCGAAAAAAACTCTCAGCATTGGTCTTCATTTTGTCACTGATGGAGACATTGCAGGCGAATGGTGTCCAGCAGGAACCTTCGACGTCGAGCCAGATGCCGACAGAGAACAAATAGGTATTTTTTCACCTCTAGAAGTGGATCTTGCTCTCCTCTTCTCATGCCTGGTTGGAGATCTGCCTTTGGGCGACTTGTAGAGAGATGGATGTGCCTCTGTGGAAGTATTCTCTCTTTCTGAAAGGCAACCCATGCAGATTCGTTCTCTGTCTTTCAAAGTCGGCCTAGAAAACTTCTGGCAATGCTGACAAGATTGTGGCAGATGGGTAGCAGGTAGAAATAAAATGCAGACAAGATGAGGGTCTGTCTTATCCTTCTTTTTCTCATATGCAGGGCACTTAATAAACAGTGAAAGCATTTTTGACAAGAAAAAGTTTGTATTCCTGTCACAATATTGTTGTTACTTACTCTAAATGAGAAAAGACGTTGCGTGAGTACTGAAAAAGTAGTCCGCGGAAGAAAATATTTGACAAAAAGTCAAAACTGAGTGAACTCTGTAGGGTCCTCACTGAAGGAGCCGGAAAAAATAACTGACCTGTCATCCCTGAAGCATGATGGGATGCAGGTCCTGGAGGTCTTAAAGGCATGGTGTCAGTTATCACATGTTATGATTTTAATCCAGCCTATTGGCTAACAATGCCTTGATTTTTAGGTTTCGCCTACGCAGCGCATGCGTTGTCTTTTTGAAAGACACTGTGTACAGTATAGTGAGGGAAGCTCTGCCCACTTTCCAGTCTTATTTTTGATTGGCTTGAATAATAATTTAGGCATTTGAATTGGTGCTTGGCTTGTTAATCCCGCCTCCTCGCGTGCATGACGTCATTTTTTTCCTTCCGAGCCTATCGGCCCCTTTACTGTTAAAACAGTTTGTTTCCCCTGCCTCTCCCCATTCCCTTCCGTAGTCTGTGACTTTTTTAACCACTACCACCCCTCCTACTCCCTCCCGTTTGTGCCTTCTTTGATGACAACACTTCCGTTTAAAATGCAATAGGGCTCGCGTAAATACCAGTCCTATTGCGTTTTAAATGCTTGTTTGTCCTCTGATTGGTGGGTACATTCGCACTCCTTTTTTTTGTTGTTTCGCATGCACGCGATACCTCTGGGGCTGCGCCTAACACACCGTATGCCATGATTTGCAAGGAAGCCCGGCAGTGAAAGGGAGTCCAAATCATGACAGTTAAGTGTGCTACGAGCTAACAGGGCAAACAAGGGGGAGGTAGGAGGGGGCTAAGTACCACAATCCACCAGGATCAGTCGCAATCAAAGGCTCCCTGAAGAGAAGAGGTCGTTACGTGGCTTTAGGCTGGTAATGGGCTTGCAGGGCCCTCGCTGTATCACTTTCGAGTGCTCACCTGGTATCCGGGGGAAGAACTCACCATCAGCGCAGGGCACGCGGTCCTCTGAAGGCTATGATACAGCCACCCCAGGTAGTCCGCCGAACCGGGGGTTGATTTCTCAATGACCGGGAAGAGGTGCCACAGCTATGCGTGTCTCAGGCACTGTAGGGGGGCAGGAGAATTTTTTTTCAAAATCTCTGCTGCTTATTCCTTGAGCAGCTTTCAATGTGCATCGAGCACATGGGCAGAGTAGCCATCTTAATTACAAAAACTACACGCCGTGCCTGGGATTAGTATGTGGCCTGGACCTCTCACAGGCCCCGATTGGGGAACCACCACCACTTGGGCTGTTATTGCAGATTGCGCTTAAGGAAAGGATGAGGTTTGGTAGCATGCATCTGGAGACTTTGGTAGTTCCCTCTACCAATGCCGAGTGTAAGGTTCCCCCGCAGTTGCAGCTGCTCTCCTTCACCGCCACTTCAATGGTTGTGTGCTCCGGGTCGAACCCCTTCCTCTAGTTTGTGTTAGGCATGGGGAGATGAACAAAAGTTACTTACCTGTAAACTGTGGTTCTCCAGTATTGGTGTCTTTAATAGATTCACATGCTTGAATATTCCCCGTCGTCGAAGTGGGGGTCCCACGGTACATAACATAGCAATGTAGCCATAACACAAGCATATATACATAGAGAAAGCAAAAGCCATAGAGTTTTTCCTAGATAGACAACATATCACTTCTATGATATATCATAGTCATTAAGTTTTGGTCCAAATTCCGGCCAATCAGGCATCAGCACCCTCTTAGAATGTTCTCCTCAGAGACTCAGGCCCTCAGATTTTCATAGCACAAGAGTAATATAGAGCCAAGAGATAAAGAGAGAGAGCCTCTGAGGGGAAGAGGGTGGGTCGCATGTGAATATATGAAAAACACCAATACTGGAGAACCACAGTTTACAGGTAAGTAACTTTTGTTCTTCTGCAGTATTGGGTGTCATTCATAGATTCACTAGTTTGAATAAGAATAGTGAGCAGTAGAGTTAGAGAAATACAAGGTACTTATCATTCAAGATAATGATAATAATAATGATAATTATTATCACAATAAAAATACACAGTACAAAAAGACTGAATAATATATCAAAGAAAAAGAAAGTACCTTGTATACAGGAGGAGGGAAGCAACAGAGGCTCACCTTACTTAAAAAGATTTCGTAGGACGGCCTATCCCACGGCTGAGTCAGCGCTGTCTGCAGCATCCAGACAGTAATGTCTCGTAAAGGTGTGCCTGCTGGACCATGTTGCAGCTCTGCAAATGTGATGAAGAGGCACACCAGCAAACAGTGCTGGAGAAGAGGAAACCTTTCTAGTAGAATGCGCTCTAACAGTTACAGTAAGTGGTTTTCCCGCTTGCTGATGGCAAAAAGCAATCGCAGTAGATATCCAGCATGCAATTGTTTGTTTGGAGACTGGATGTACTTTTCGCATCAGCCCGTAGGCCACAAACAGCTGGTCAGACTTACGTATAGTAGCCGTTCTCTGAAGGTAACATTTTAGACACCTCTTAATATCCAAAGAATGAAGTGCTCTTTCTGCTGGTGTTTGAGGATTAGGAAAAAATTATTTTAATACAATTGGTTCATTGAGGTGGAAATCCGATGGCACTTTGGGGATAAAGGCTCGATTGGTGCGGAGTCTTTGGTAAGGTGAAGAAAAGGCGGTTTAGTAGTAAACGCCTGTATGTCACTGACTCGACATGAGGAAGTGAGAGCCAGAAGCAGAGAAGTCTTCCAAGTAATGTATTTAAGATCGACCTTATGGATTGGCTCAAATGGGTGTTTTATTAGTTCTGCCAATACAATGTTCAAATGCTTAGGAGGAGGTGGTCGACGAATTGGTGGAAACATCCGGAAAAAGACCTTTAAAAAATTGCTGAATGACTCTGGAAGCGTAAAGAGAGTTAAAGCCATCTTGAAGGAACCGTGAAATTGCTGCTAGAAAAACCTTTAAGGTAGCAAACGTGAGGCCCGACTTTGCCAAGTGTAAAAAGAAAGGCAAAAGTTGCTTCGGCGTGGAATGTATAGGATGCATAGAATGTATAGGATGCACCTGGGCATCATTGCACCATAGACAGAATCTTTTCCATTTAAGTTTGTATTTCTTCACAGTTGAAGGTGTTCTTGCCTTTGCCAGGACCTCTCTACAATCGTCAGGAATGTTCAAATTAAAAAATTCATAGTGCTCAGGTTCCAATCCGCTAAGCGTAGAGATACTGTGTTGGGATGACAAACTTGGCCCTGATCCATGGTTAGAAGATTCGGAAGAGGGCGAAGAATAATCGGGTCACACTGTGACAGAAGCAGGAGTTCCGTGAACCATACTTGTCGTGTCCATCTGGGAGCTATTAGAATAATGCAACAGGGTTCTTCCCTCATTTTTCGAAAAACTATGGGAACTAGAGGTATTGGTGGAAAAGCATAGGCATATATTGTCGACCAATTCACCAAAAAGGCATTTCCGCATGACTCTGGTTGGGGAAGCGGTTCAGATGTGTTGCAAACAGATCCAGATTTGGGCGACCCAATAACCGAAAAATGTGATCCAGTGTGGGTTGATGTTACTCCCACTCGTGGTTGGTTGTAGAAGACCTGCTCAGAGAATCCGCAAGATTGTTTGACGCTCCTGGAACATGCACTGCTGAAAGGACGACCTGATGTTGAATCGCCCAATCCCAAATCTGCTGAGCCTGATGGGACAGTAGGATGGATCTTGTGCCTCCTTGTTTGTTTATGTAGTGCACGCACGTTGTGTTGTCCGTTCGAGCCAACACTGATGCTCCTTGTATGATGGAACGGAACGCTTTTAGTGCTAGAAAAATGGCCAGCAACTCAAGTAGATTGATGTGCCAGGTCTTCTGCTGAATGTTCCACTTTCCTTTTACTGTTAATCCCTGAAAATGCGCACCCCAGCCTTCTAGGGATGCATCTTTTGTGAGAGTGTAGCTTGGAACGTTCATCAGGAACGGACGACCTGAAGAGACTTTCTTTTCGAGAGTCCACTACAAGAGACTTTTTTTTCATTCGAGATGTGACTGACTATATCGTTGAAGGTTCCTGAAACTTGAGCCCATTGTTTGTCCAACTCCTCCTGAATAGGTCTCATTTTTAGCCGGCAGTGAGGGACAAGAGGGATGCAAGAGGACAACATCCCTAGGAAAGATTTCAACTGTCGGACAGAAGCGGACTCTTTTAATAGGAGGGAGGCTGCTAAAGTTTGAAGAAGCAAACACAAAAGCTTTTGCTAGCTTGGTGTCTAGAATGGCTCCCAAGAACAGTCTGTTTTGAGACTTTTCCATGTTGAATGTGAGGTACAGGGACTGAAAGAGAGACTTGCAGATTTGGGTGTGTTTGGAAGCCTGCTCGAATGACCGTGCCTTTAGCAAGCAGTCGTCTAGGTATGGAAAGATTTGTACTCAATGCAGGTGAAGGTAAGCTGCCACCAGTGCGAGGACTTTGGCAAACACACGGGGAGCGGAACGAAGACCGAAAGGAAGAACTTTTCTGTGCATCCGCAGAATTGGAAGATGAAAATAAGCATTCTGGAGATCCAAAGTTGTCATATACTCTCCGTGAGAAAGCAAAGGAAGTACTTCCTAAGCATGCAAAACGTTTGTTTTTTGATGTATTTGTTTAGGGCACGTAGATCCAGGATAGGGCGCCATTCTCCCGACTTTTTCTGTATGAGGAAGAACCTCGAATAAAACCCTCTGCCCTTTTGCAGTTTTGGTACCACTTTGAGCGCACCTTTCCTTATTAGAATTGTGAGTTGGTTTAAAAGTTCTTCCAGATGGGTGGGAGGTGGCCCTTTGGTGGACAATTGGGAGGAATCTTTAGAAACTCTAATGCATGCCCCCTGTGTACAATATCCAGAACCGATTGATCTGTAGTAATCAGTGACCATTTTGAGTAAAAGTGGGAGATTCGACCTCCAACCCGTGAACAACTCGGCGGAGCTAGTGATGAAAGTCATTGTTTTTTGGAAGAGTCTTTCCCTCTGTAAAAGGATTTTCCTCTGTACTGTCTGTAGGATGAAGAGTGCTGCTGCCTGTACTATTGCAGACTCTGGGAGGGGTACCGTTGTTACCCTTGTTTGTATTGATTGGAAGCACCTCAAAAGAGGAATAGGATCCACGACCTCTTGCGCCTCAAGAAGTTTGCCATTTAAATTGGAGAGTTCCAAGAGCACAGGCCGTGTGGGTGTCTTTCTTTAGTGTCTGAAGGGCATCATCTATATGTTGACCAAACAAAGATACTCCATGGTAAGACATGTCTAATATTTTCATTTGCACTTCTTGCCGAAAAGACGTGGCCTTTAGCCAGCCCTGTCTTCTGAGTACCGCAGCCCCAGCCAAAAGCCGGAAACCAGTGGAAGATACGTCTACAGAACAGTCAATCATTTCAGAAGAAATCTTCTCTACTTCATATAGAATTTTCAATGCCTCTACCTTCGATGATTCTGGTATTAATTGTACTAGAGAGGAAATGTCCGACCACATTTGCCGGTCGTAACGAGCAAGAATGGCCATTGAATTGGCCGCTCGGACTGTAGTCGCTGCCATTGTTGAAATTTTTTTAGCCTATAGCATCAAGGCACCTACCTTCTCTGTCAGGTGGTGAAAATATCGGAAATGAATGATTTCTAGATCAGTGTTGTGCAGCCTAATGATGGAATCAGGCTTTGTCTGAGAAATTAAACAAGCAGGTGTATTTGCAGGTGCCTTATATTTTTTGTCCAGCCTCGGTAGGATAGCTGGGATAGAATTAGGATTTTGCATGATTTTAAGTCCTTCTTGCCAAATGAAATTCATAATGGGAACAGAACGCACTTATTTTTTAGGCTGTTCTTTAAAATCCTATAAGAAGCAATTTTCTTCTGTTGTCGTCATGGGAAGTAGGAATCTTTTCGCTGCTTTTTCCATGAGCGCATGATAACTGCCTATGTCTACTGGTAGGGAATCTAGAGGAGCTGGAGTAGGGGATGGCGTTTGAATTTGGTAGTTGTCCCATTCTGAAAGAATGGATCTATCATCCAGCTCACCCTCCTCTCTTTCACCATCATCATCATCATTGTTATCATCATTGTCCTCCTCTATAACTTGAGGGGTCTCTTGATGTCTCTTGATGCGCCTCTCCAGCACCTCAACCACCTATTCAAACCACTAAAGACCCAACTGGGTTGACAACCAGGACTCAACATCAAGAGACCCCTCAAGTTATAGAAGAAGCAGCCGTCGCCGAAGCCGCCGCCGCCGAAGCAGCTGTTGCCGAATCCGTCGACGAAGAGGCCACCGACAAAGCAGCCGTCGCCAAAGCGGCTGCCGCCGAAGCAGCTGTCGCCACCGCCGATTAAGCCGCCGAAGCCGCCGTCGACGACGACAAAGAAAGCATCGACAAAACCTTCCTCTTCTTCTGTTTGGTTGAAACCGTCGACGAAGTCAAAGGTATCGTAGACAAGATAGGCCTCACCTTCACAGATACAACCGTCGACGGCGAAGATGCCGACGACAGGATCATAGCCGGTTTCATAGATGATGATGTCGAAGTCGTCCACGTAGACTCAACGACGGCAGCTCTCATTGACGGGGGAAGTGATGATGAAGTCGTCAACAAGATGAGTAGTTTTTGAGGTAAAAAATGCGTAGATGGAGTCTTTGACGCCGGAGAGTCAGATCTCGAGGGCGTAAGAGGTGCAGGAAGACTCTGAGGGGGAGAACTCACCCCTATTGAAGTTGTGGGTTGATCCAAGTGATGTTTCTTCATCACTTTAGGTTTAGGAGATACCTTCTGATGTTCACTGGTTCTCTTCAAAGATGAAAAAGTTTTTATGGAAGACACACTCTCCACATCAGAGACAGGGTTCTCTGAAGTTTTCAACTTTTGTAGCCACAGAAGGAGACAGCCTTCTCTGTCTTTCAGGGTCTTTTGAGAGAAGGTTCTACATATCTTGCAATCCTTAACTTGATGTTCAGGATACAGGCAATATATACACTTTTTATGAGGGTCTTCAGAATGAAGTCTCAAGAGGGACTTCTTGATGGTAGACATCTCAAAAACTGGATTTTTGAGAGAAAAGAAGAAAACTGAGCAGAGCTCAGAGAGACTACCTTCATACGTCGTGCGGTAGGAAATCTGAGGGCCGGAGCCTCTGAGGAGAATATTCTAAGAGGGTGCTGATGCCTGATTGGCCGGAATTTGGACCAAAACATAATGACTATGATAGATCATAGAAGTGATATGTTGTCTATCTAGGAAAAACTCTATGGTTTTTGTTTTCTCTATGTATATATGCTCGTGTTATGGCTACATTGCTGTGTTATGAACCTGCTCTCGCTTCAATGAAACAAAGCAGATTGCTTTTCCGTATAGGGAGCAGCATGTTAGCTGCTCCCCATGTGGAAAAGCAATGCCGGCTCCCGCAGGAGGCGGGGAGCCGGCTGGGACCGTGGGGGGATTAGGGACCCCCCCCCCACGGTCCCCAACGGTATGGGGTCCCCGGGGCTATTAGTGGCCCGGGAGGGGGGGCACGCGGCCCCCCTCCCCCAAAATGACTTTTTAATTTTAAAAAAGGGCCTGCCCCGGGGCATGGGGTCCCTGGGGCCATAAGTGGCCACAAGAGGGGGGCAAGTCAGCCCCCCTCTAAATATAAAAAAATACATTAAAAAAAGGCCCATGCCCCGGGGGATGGGATCCCCGGGGCAGATTGTGGCCTCAGGAGGGGGCCACGCGGGCCCCTCCAAATGTTTTAAATAAAAAAATAAAATTTGAAAAAGAAGGGGGGCTACACAACCCTCCTTCTTAAAAAAAACTTTTTAAAAAAACAGGATCGCGGCCGGAGGCCACACACCCTTATTGCACCAATCTGTAAACGCGCCCCCTGAGGGGGAACAAATTCCCCTTGAATACTAGCCCATCAGGTTGCAGAGAGGTGTTGTGAGGCCACGCCCCTTTTTACACCTCTCTGCAACGCAACTCTGTGGCGCTTACTGTAGGTAGCTGGTGGGCTAGTTGCACCACAGGGACCCTTAGAATTGAAGGGGCGCGTTTATACAGTGAAGGGAGGGGACGGGCCTGACGTGATGTGTGCAAACACGACCTGTGGCGCATTTTAAGTTGGGGAAAAAATTCCACTTCAAACCAGAGGGACCATGGGGGCCAAGTAGCCCACCAGGTGCTTCCAGGAAGCGCCACTGCGCTGCGTTGCAGAGAGGTGGTACAGGCCGTGCCCCTTTTCACATCTCTCTGCTACGCAGCTCAGTGGCGCTTACTGGATGCACTACGAATTCCGATTTACTCACCTGTTATCAGGAGAGACCTCAGTGCTGCATCTTTGAGCCCAGTAGTGATCCTTAAAAGTAATTCTAACCATACTTACCAGTAACTTGAAATTCCTTCCATAGGTTAACATTTACTGGTTTCACTTGGAAATTCTTTTTCTATGTGTGGAGTTTTGGAACTTTAAAATATTCACCTAAAAGCACCTGAACAACGAATTCCGATTTACTCACCTGGTATCAGGAGAGAACCCAGTGCTGCATCTTTTACACCAGCACTGACCCTGAAAAGTAATTGTAACCATGCTTACCAGTAACTTGTATTTCCTTCCATAGGAATCCATTGTCTGGTTTTCACCAGAAAAGTTTCCAAGTGTCTATTTTCACATACTAAAAATATTCCTTAAAAATCACCTGTATGACTTAAACACATTTTTTCAACTGTTTATAGGAGATGCACCAGTGCTGGATCCAGGATCAATCACTGAGTAAGAAAAAGTAACAATAACACTACTTACCTGCTAAGTGAATTTCCTCCCATAGGATAACAACGCTTTTACTCATCTGTTTACAGGAGATGTCCAAGGACTGAATCTAGGATCCAGTCCTGTGGTTAGAAAAGTAATCCATAAAGTAACTAATTGTATTTAACTAGAAATTCACATTGAGCTCAGGTTGCATTGTGTTTAAAATTGAGTTGCCCATTGCAACAACTGTAAATACAGTACTTAAAAGTATATTGCCTATTTGCAAAGTATTTGCAAAGTATTTAAACTAAAGTAATTCATTCTGAGAAAGTATATTTTGTAATGTAATGTATAATGTAAATATAATGTAATTTAAAAAATAAAATATCTCAAAATAAATAGTTGAAAAAATGTACTAAATCAGTATCAAGCAAATAAATATAACAATTAATACATTTAAAGATTGTCGTTTACAAAACCTTTGAAATTCACTGAATAAACCATAGGTTTACAATATGTTGAAGTTAGGAATTAGCATTTAAAAAACCTTTGAAATTCACTGAAAAAAACATAGGTTTCAGGCATGTTATAGTTAGAAATTAGCATTTAAAAAACCTTAGAAATTCACTAAAAAAAACCATAGGTTTTAGGGGTGTTCTAGTTAGCTGGACATTTCACTCGTTCAAAACCATTGAAATTCCTCCGTTATAGTTAGTTGTACTCACTGTAACTCTAGCGCCCCCAATCCACTTGCTGATGATGTCACATATTACATCATTCATGACATGGTCAGTGACATCACTGATGACATCTCAAATGACATCACTGATGACATCATCCATGTGACAATCAGATACCCCTCATCATACACTAGTATAACCTTTCATCACTCAATGTAAAATACAGAGTACCATATTTGAATCCATTGACACACCAATACAAGTTTCTAAAAAAACTACTCAGTGATTCCTAGATCTACACACACATCTAATCACTTACCTATAGATTCACTCATACATGCAGTCAATGATCAATAGAACACTATCAAATATACGTATACAGCTATATCGATATTACACACCAGCACACATCCTATTCACTTATGCAGTCCTCCTACTCACTTATGCAAACAATGGATCGTACTTACATTTACTCAGCTACACACTTATACAAACACAACTTTGTTTATTCATATAGATAGTAACTTCTACTTAGTGTGTTATAAAATCACTATTACAAGTATACAGTTATTAATACAGTCACTCATGCAATCACGGAGTCTTATGACTAATTAGGTCTTGGAGAGGCGTGGGCAGAGCAGCGAAGCTGCTGCCACGAGTCTACGAGAGATATTGGTTCTAAAAAGTGTACTGTCAGCCCCGCCCCCTTTTCCATTGGGTAGCGTCAGCGTTCATGGTAAACGCTGGCTTCCCATTGGAAAAGACGTGCTTTGGGTGCCACCCTGTCCGCTTTTTGCATTGCCCCTCCGGACAATGCATTCTGTCCATCTATTGTTGTTTTTGCATTTGTCACCCCGAGTGGGATGGGTATGCTCAGACGTGAGTCCCATGCTCTCCACACCACTGGAGTCAAGCTATCCTGGCTGAAGACGGCTGATAGCCAGAAACTGGTCCTAGGATGCTTGATTCTGGTCCAGGAAAGTCATGGCTTGGCAGTTCGGGCTGGACTGTTCCCATGAGGCACAGGGTCAAGTCTGATTTGCATATGGCCATGTCTGAACTGGGGTGGTGTGGAGTGCAAAAAACCGATGGATTTAGGCCCAGATCTCTGTACTGGGGTGAATGTATGACATTGTT
This sequence comes from Lissotriton helveticus, assembly GCF_964261635.1. Classification (NCBI taxonomy): domain Eukaryota; kingdom Metazoa; phylum Chordata; class Amphibia; order Caudata; family Salamandridae; genus Lissotriton; species Lissotriton helveticus. The sequence continues at coordinate 124,090,209 of NC_136061.1, forward strand.
CTGCATTCTGTCCACCTATTGTTTTTGCATTTGTCACCCCGAGTGGGATGGGTATGCTCAGACGTGAGTCCCATGCTCTCCACACCACTGGAGTTAAGCTATCCTGGCTAAAGACGGCTGATAGCCAGAAACCGGTCCTAGGATGCTTGATTCCGGTCCAGGAAAGACATGGCTTGGCAGTTCGGGCTGGACTGTTCCCATGAGGCACAGGGTCAAGGCTGATTTGCATATGGCCATGTCTGAACTAGGGTGGTGTGGAGTGCAAAAAAACGATGGATTTAGGCCCAGATCTCTGGACTGGGGTGAATGTATGACATTGTTCTGCATTCTGTCCATCTATTGTTGTTTTTGCATTTGTCACCCCGAGTGGGATGGGTATACTCAGACGTGAGTCCCATGCTCTCCACACCACTGGAGTCAAGCTATCCTGGCTGAAGACAGCTGATAGCCAGAAACCGGTCCTAGGATGCTTGATTCCGGTCCAGGAAAGACATGGCTTGGCAGTTTGGGCTGGACTGTTCCCATGAGGCACAGGGTCAAGACTGATTTGCATATGGCCATGTCTGAACTAGGGTGGTGTGGAGTGCAAAAAAACGATGGATTTAGGCCCATATCTCTGTACTGGGGTGAATGTATGACATTGTTCTGCATTCTGTCCATCTATTGTTGTTTTTGCATTTGTCACCCCTTTGGACGATGTAGCCTGTTTTATGGCCGGCGTAAAAGAGTATTTTTATCTGCTTGTTTATTTAACAAGCACATAAGAACATTCTTTCAGTCACGGAAAACGGAGGCGCAGGGGGCACGGGGAGTGCAGCTCTACCCCCACCCACCCCGGCCGGGCTCTCCCTCCCAGTGTCTCGGCAGACACTGTAGCAGGGGAGAGTATCTCCCCCGCCCTCCCACCTTCAGACTCAAGGGTCCGTTTGAATTTTTTGTGTAATACCTGTTCCACATGTGCAAACTTCCTTCCTGTTTTGGCCTCTGTTCCCATCTCTGTTGACTGTGAAACAACTCATTTGCAGCTGTGTCCACACTTGCTAATGAGAGCATGCACTGCTGTCCTCCTTCCCACCTCAAATCACCAAGCCTCTCCCTGTGCTTCCCCCTGGGGTCCCCTGATTTCTTGGCACCTCAATTGCATGCCATCCTCCCACTGACAAACAATCTCCTTCTGTCTCAAACACATTAGCAAAGAATTGAGCTGTGTCGGAGACACTGTACAGCATGTCCCCCACTCCATGCTGTTGGGATGGTACAGGCTTCCTTCCCCAAGTGAATTGTGACAGGGACATCATGTACGAATTGCTCTGAATAGCAGATGGGCCTTCTGTGGCACGGCTTGCAACTCCTGTGGATTGATTTGCATCCCTTTTAGGTCAAACCTACCAGACAGTGCAGGTGTCTGGCTGCTGGCGTTGCGGGTTGAGTGGTGCTGTAGACGTTGCGGGTTGAGTGGTGCTGTAGGCGTTGCGGGTTGAGTGGTGATGTAGGCAGGGCCGGACTGGGAACTGAAAGCAGCCCTGGCAATTTTTTCCAGACCAGCCCCTGTCCGGTGCGTAGCGAGCGAGCAAGCCCGACCACCACTAAGGGGGTTTGGGGAAATTTTTTGAAAATGACAGACCAAAATGGTGAATTTTACAGAACATTTTTCATTACATATTCAAATTGTATCAACTTTCAAAGCACGGTAAATAGTAGATGATAACCTTAAAGAACATCTGGTAACCCACCCAGTCATATGTATCCATAGGCATTCTTTCAGAGTGCACCAAAAATAGACACAAGTAGTGAATCAGAGAGAACAAAGTAAAAGTGAGACCAGCCGCCACATGGTGTGTAGCGAGCAAGGGCAGTGAGCAACCACTACTAGGCCAGAAACTTGTGAAATGTCACTCATAAGCACCTAGGCACTGAGGGCAGAAACTGTGGAAATGTCAAACATAAGCATCTGATAACTAGCGTCTAGGTCACAGTGCCCATAGACTATGGAAACATCACACCCATGGAGTCTAACTCTTAATAATGATTTCAAATATTCCTCTGAATTTAGGCAGTTTGTGCAAGATCAGTTGTTCCGGGTACACATGTTCTGAATAGTGATGAGGCTCCCTGCACCCTCTATCCCAACCCCTTGGCGGATCCGCCAAGAGGTCTGAACACTCATGAAAAGCAAATGAAAACGTCTGCATAATACATTCATTGACAAAAAGTATTGTATAGAAATGCTGGGAGCATGAACAACCACTGACTGCGGCAATAGGTCTTGCTATGTTTTTACGTGGGGGGGGGGGGAGAGAGAGGTAGAAATGGAGAAGAAGAGGGAGAAAAAGAGGAAGAGAATGAGAGATAGAGGAATGAGAGAAAGATGGGGAGAGAGATAGAAAGAGAGAGAGGGAGTGATAGAGAGGGACGAGAGAGAGGGAGGGAGAGGAGAGATAGAGACAGGAGAGATAGAGAGAGGGAGAGAGAGAAAAGGAAAGAGAACAGGGATAGAGAGTGAGAGAGCGGGGGAGGGATAAATAGAGAGCACGTGAGGGATAGAGAAATAGAGAGAGAGGGATTGAGAGAGAGAAAGGGAGGGAGCAAGAGAGGGAGAGAGAGGGGGCGAAAGAAAGAAGGAGGGAGAGAGAGAGAGAGAGGAGAGGGAGAAAGAGGGAGGGGTAGAGAGGGAGAGGGAGTGAGAGGGGGAGAGAAGGATTAGTTACTTACCTGTAATCCTAGTTCTCTTCCAGGGGTATACTCATTAAAGTCATAAGCACTGAATTATCTCCGCCCATGAGCGGGAACCCGGAACACATAACAATATACATATATATGTGTAAATATATCAAAAAGTACATTGTACTAAAATAATTATACACATATACATGTATAACAACCATAATATGCAGCCTAACATATACACATAGGCTAATAAAGCCAACCTTACACACGTTCTGAAGCATGAAAATATGCTAAATATAAATGCAATAAACAGGCATGAGCCCAAAATGCATTTCATAACCATGAAAAACTTTTATTTTCATCAAAGAACCTGTTGTAAACAGTTATTAGCCTAAAAGGCTGCATATGAAAAATTGTCTGTGTACAGAAAATCAGACTGGCACCCTGCCTTTAAGGCCCCAGAGAATCTGCACACTTTGCCTTTAAGGCCTCTAAGAGAACTCTGTTCCCATCATGCACCACAGGTGACAGTTAGGTCAGTTCTTTTGTACGGTACAGTAAACTTTTAGCAGGAATCTGCACTTAAAAACTTCATAATACATATTGAAAAAACTTCAATGCTACTGCTCGCCCGGGGAGGCGGGAGGGTGCTTATGACTTTAATGAGTAAACCCCTGGAAGAGAACTAGGATTACAGGTAAGTAACTAATCCTTCTCTTCCAGGGGATACTCATTAATAGTCATAAGCACTGAATAGAGTAGCAAGCTCATACCCACTAGAAGCGGGCGAACAGATAAATGCATAGATGCACTTTTAACAATACAGTGTTTAACTAGAAACAGCAAACAAATTTCTGAGTGATGCTTGTCCCACTTGTGCATCAGTCTGCGCATCAGAATCCAAGCAGTAATGGCGTGTAAACGTATGCACTGAACGCCAAGTAGCTGCTTTACATATCTCTGACATAGCCACATTCCTAAGGAGAGCTGTGGTAGCAGCTTTCCCTCTCGTAGAATGAGCCCTAGGTCTACCTGATAAAGACTTGTGGGCTAGTTGATAAGCCAGTAAGATACATGACACTATCCATCTAGAAATGGATCTCTTGGATGCTGCCAAACCAGTATTCGTAGGACCATAGTTCACAAACAAACGGTCCGTGTGTCTCAAAGACTTCGTTTTATCTAAGTAAAATTTCAAAACCCTCTTTAGATCCAATGAATGCAAAGTCCGCTCAGCCGGACTCGAAGGGTTTGGAAAGAAAGTAGGCAATGTTATGGATTGGTTCACATGAAAATCCGACACCACCTTTGGTAGAAAAGCAGGATGAGTCCTAAGCACCACTCTGTTTCCATGAAAAACTGTGTACGGTTCCTTGCAACACAGAGCCTGAATCTCGCTCACTCTACGAGCAGAAGTGATGGCTACCAGGAATGCTACCTTCCAAGATAAGTGTTGCAAAGAAGCTTTATGTATGGGCTCAAATGGTGGACCCATCAACTTAGTCAATACCACATTAAGCTCCCAAGGTGGAGAAGGAGACCTGACTGGAGGAAAAACCTTCCTTAACCCTTCTAGAAAATCCTTCACCACAGGCATCCGAAAAAACGATATCTGTGTAGGCGATTTTCTATAAGCCGTTATTGCAGCAAGATGGACCTTGATAGAACTAAACTGCAAACCAGACTCAGCAAGGTAAAGAAGATAAGGCAAGATCACCTGTTCTTGACCATGAATAGGATCAAGACCCTTACTCTGACACCAGAGGTAAAAGCGTTTCCACTTAAATCCGTAGGATTGTCTTGTAGAAGGCCGCTTTGCCTCCTTAAGAATGTTCATACACTCTGGATTCAGCTGTAAATGTCCGTACTGGATGACTTCAGGAGCCATGCTGCCAAGCGCAGGGAGGGCAGATTCGGGTGAAACACTCGCCCCTGCTGCTTGGACAGAAGATCCGGGCGACAAGGCAATCTCCTGTGTGGCCTGATGGACAACTGGAGGAGATCTGGGAACCACCACTGGCGTGGCCACTCCGGGCAAATCAGTATCATTCTGGAGTTGGTCTTGTACATCCGGTTGATCACTGCTGGTATCAACGGTGTCGGTGGAAAGGCGTACAGCAAATTTTGACACCAGTCTATCAAAAGGGCATTCCCTTGAGACCCTTTCTGGGAAAACCTGGACGCGAAGACGGGCATTTTGTGTTTGCCGCGTCTGCGAACAGATCGATGTCTGGTGTTCCCCAAGCCTGGAAAATGCTGTGCGCGACGTCTCCGTTGAGAACCCAGTCGTGCGCTTCGACGAAGTCTCGACTGAGGCCGTCCGCCTCTGAGTTGAGACTTCCTGGTAGGTGAACTGCTGTTATGGACAGGTCCCTTGCAAGTAACCAATGCCAGATGGTCTGGGCTTCTATGGACAGAGTCCTGGATCTGGTACCCCCCTGCTTGTTTAGATAATACATTGTTGTGGTATTGTCTGTTTGTACCAGAAGGGACCAAGCCTGTAGAGATGGAGCCAGAGACTTGAGAGCAAGATGGACCGCTCTGAGTTCGAGTAGATTGATGTGATATCCTTTCTCGAAGTCTGACCATAGCCCTTGTACCTGAAGAGGGCCCATATGTGCCCCCCAACCAAGGAGAGAGGCATCTGTGATGAGAGTCTGCGTTGGTGGGTCCTGATGAAAAGGAACTCCCTTCATCAAGTGTGCCTTCTTCATCCACCACCGAATGGAATCTCTTGCCGACTGTTGGAGATGAATTCGATCCTCCCAGCGTCCCGTACTCTGTTTCCACTGATCTTCCAGACACTGCTGCAGAGGACGCATCTGCAAACGTGCGTTTGGCACGATGAATATGCATGATGCCATGGACCCCAGGAGAGAGGATACTTGCCGAACTGTCGGACGAGCATACTGGAGGAGAAGCACGCACTTCGCCTTGATAGATGACCATCTCTCCTCCGAAGGACACACGTTTTCGTTTTCTGTGTCCAGCTGCGCACCCAGGTAGTGGATTTTCTGGGTGGGATTCATTATGGACTTCTTGTAGTTGACTTGCAGGCCCAACTTGCACATGAGTTGGAGGCATATCGATAGATGTTCTTCTAGTAGCGATGGGGATGAACTCTTCAGAAGCCAGTCGTCTAAGTACGGATATATGAAAATCCGTCTCTTTCGAAGACAAGCTGCCACTACCGCCATACATTTTGAAAATGTTCTGGGAGCTGATCTCAGGCCAAAAGGGAGTACTGATAATGATGAACCCCTACTTGGAACCTGAGGAACTTGCGATGCTTTCTGGATACCGGAATATGAAAGTACGCATCTTTCAGATCGATGGAGCACATCCAATCCCCTTGGTGTAATTGAGGGAAAATCTGATGAAGAGCCAGCATTCGAAATTTCTCCTTCCGAATGAATTTGTTCAATACTCTCAGATCCAGAATGGGTCTGAACTCTGTAGCTGGACCTTTTTTCTGTACGAGAAAAAATCGAGAGTACAGGCCTTGACCTCTCTGTTGAGATGGTACTGGTTCTATGGCGTTCTTCTTCAGAAGAACGTTCGCTTCCTGCTGCAAGCGCCTTATATTCCACTGAACCATCCTTAAGGGGCGAATGACAGGAGCGGGCTTCTTGAATCTCAAAAGGTACCCGCTCTGAATAATACTCAGCACCCATCTGTCCTTTGTGATTTGCTTCCACTCGTCCAGATACCACACAATACTTCCTCCAACCGGAGTGGCACACGGTTGTGGAGGAAGCATCCGTTCATTGCTTTTGAGGCTGCTTGGTAGCAGAGGATTGCTGCCTGTTTCCATTGCCTCTGCCTCGCCCAGGTCGTCGCTGTTGAAATTGCGACCTCTGCTGATTCTGGCCTTGATTTTGCGAGGACCAATTCGACTGTTGGCCCCTCTGCTGAAAAGATCTTTTGTCAAAGGGACGAAAATTACCCCGACGTCGAAATTCTTTTTTCTTTTCAAGACCGACAGCTTTCAGGGTGTCCAACTCCACTTTCATTTTAGACATTTTGTCGTCAGCGTGAGAGCCAAATAGAGTCGAACCATTGAAAGGTAAATTCACCATCTTTCTCTGCGCCTCTGGCTTAAGTCCCGTAAGGCGAAGCCAAGCCGTACGTCTAGCACAAACACCATGTGCATAACCATGAGCTGACAGATCCGCCGCATCAGCAGCCGCACTAATACTCTGGTTCGCCACCAATCCTCCTTCTTCTACTATTTCCAGGAAGTCTTTCTGATCCTCCTTAGGGAGTTTATCTGCAAAACGAGTCACTGAGTCCCAAAGCAGACGATCATAGCGACCCAATAAGGCTGACGCACTGGCCACTCTCATGACCGAACCTGAGGTGTTGCACATTCTTCTCCCCAAGGAATCCATACTCTTACTATCCTTTTCAGGTGGAGCAGAAGAGGTAGATGCCGCAGAATGTGCTTTTCTGACTGCCGCCACAATAAGTGAATCCGGAGGAGGGTCAGAACGCAAAAATAAAGGATCCTCTGCTGGAGCCCTGTACTTCTTAGCAATCCTAGAAGGACCAGACCCCACCGTGGCCGGAGTTAAGAAAGTTCTCATTGCTGGTTCTATTAATGCGGGCACTAACGGTAGAAGAGGTCTACCAGTCGTCTTGTGATGTAGGGTTTCAAAGATGACTGACGTTGCTATTTGAGGAACTGCCATCTTGATCTTGAACTTATTCGCCCCACGACACAACACATCATTAAATGTGCCCAAATCATCCACTGGAGACACTCTAGAAGGGGGAGTAGATGATATTGTGGGAGAATAGTCTCTATAGGAAGATCTTAAAGAAGACTTCGAAGACGTAGAAGATGAGGAAGGAGACCTACTCCGCCTCGGAAGAGTTGCCGATCGCTGCCTCATTCGTTCCCGTGAACGTGATTTCTCTCTCACTAAGGACCTAGAGCGTGATCTTCTATGCAGCTCCGTCTGAGGGACCGGAGCCCTCATCCCCATCAGTCCTGCATCTGGACGCATTTTCCAATGTCTAAGTCTTTCCAGCCACCTCGGTGACAAGTTAATAGGCCGCCCTACACGCTCAGGTGAAGCCTCAGGTGACACCTGCACAATATTCAGTCCAGTTGAAGACTTGGAGGCTCTGGAAACTACACTGTGCTCAGAAAACAATGAGCCAGATGGAGTCCGTCGTCTGGGCACCAATTGTCTATCATCCGACACCTGTCCTGAGGTTGAGCCCGAATGAGCCACCACAGACGAGTCCTGGTGCACTATCTCTTGTCCCACCGCAGACCTAGAGTCTTGCTGGCCACGCGGAGAAGACAAATGTTCTGGACTGATGTCTGACCTCGACAAAGACCTAATTGAGGTCCGAGAGGCCGGCCTGGATAGTCTCGACGCCGACCCATGTTCGGGTGGGGGAGACCTAGACACTCCATGCTTCGAGCCCGAAGCAGACTTCGACATCGACCTATGTCGCGATGGAGACCTTGATCTTCTCTTTTTAGGTCTCGACGTCGACTCCTTCGACGTCGTCCTTTCTCTCGACGTCGACCTCTTCTTCAAAGACATCGTAAGTCTCTCTCTCGACCTCGGTCTCTCCTTCGACGTCGACACTTTCCTCGACGTCGACACACCATCCTTCGACGTCGACACACCATCCTTCGACGTCGACACACCATCCTTCGACGTCGACACACCATCCTTCGACGTCGACACCTTCGTCGTCGGGCGCCTCTCTTCTCTCGACGTCGACTTCTCACGAGTCTTCGACGTCGAACATGGCACCCCCGACGTCGTCTTTACAGCAATCGACACCAGATGTCTCGACGTCGAAAAAGATTTAGACGGCGACCTCGACGCTGAACCTTGCCTCGCCGGCGAAGTCCTCGATGTCGACGGAGCCCTCTTCGACGTCGACAATGTCTTTTTTGACGGCGACGCTCCCTGGAGTCGAGTTTTCTTAGATCTACCTTCTGGAGACGCTGATCTTCGACGTTTTGGATGAGAAGGTGGCTTGGAAGAGGAGAATACGCCCTTGGAACTCTTCTCACCACGGTTTTCTCTCTCCAGGAGGCCCAGCAACCTCATTTTCTCCCTTTCTCTTAAAGTTCTACTAGAAAGGTTGAGGCAGTGATAACAATCCTCCACCTTATGAGAAGCTGGAAGACACACCACACAAACAGAGTGTGGATCCGTTTTGGACATCTTCTTCCCACAGGAAGGACATTTGTAAAATAACGGTGGCATTCTGACTAAAAAATACCAACAGTTAGTCAGAACAAGATAGAAAACACCACCAAAATATTCTTTTGTCAAAAAAAGGTAAGAAAAAACCAACTTCTGACAGAAAATACTAAAAAATGAGCAGAGCTCAAGTTCCAGGTTCCTCACAGAACAAGCCGGAAAAAAGAACTGACCTAACTGTCACCTGTGGTGCATGATGGGAACAGAGTTCTCTTAGAGGCCTTAAAGGCAAAGTGTGCAGATTCTCTGGGGCCTTAAAGGCAGGGTGCCAGTCTGATTTTCTGTACACAGACAATTTTTCATATGCAGCCTTTTAGGCTAATAACTGTTTACAACAGGTTCTTTGATGAAAATAAAAGTTTTTCATGGTTATGAAATGCATTTTGGGCTCATGCCTGTTTATTGCATTTATATTTAGCATATTTTCATGCTTCAGAACGTGTGTAAGGTTGGCTTTATTAGCCTATGTGTATATGTTAGGCTGCATATTATGGTTGTTATACATGTATATGTGTATAATTATTTTAGTACAATGTACTTTTTGATATATTTACACATATATATGTATATTGTTATGTGTTCCGGGTTCCCGCTCATGGGCGGAGATAATTCAGTGCTTATGACTATTAATGAGTATCCCCTGGAAGAGAAATATAGGGATAGAAAAGAGAGGGAGGGATAAAGAGAGAGAAAAGGATAGAGAGAAAGGGATAGAGAGAAAGGGATAGAGAGAGGAACCGAGAGAGAGATCGGAATAGAGAGGGTGAGAGGGGGATAGAGGGAGGGAGAGAGAGAGGGAGAGAGAGAGGGAGAGAGAGTGAGAGAGCGAGAGAGGGATAAGTATAGAGAGAGATTGAGAGGGATAAATAGAGAGTGCGTGAGGGAGCGAGAGAGAGGGATAGAGAAATAGAGAGAGGGATAGAGAGAGAGAGAGGGGGAGGAAGGGGGCAAGTGAGGGAGAGAGAGGAAGGGAGAGAGAGGGGGTGAGAGAAAGAAAGAGTGGGAGGGAGGGAGAAGCAGGGCAAAGCAGACACAGAGAGAGAGTGGGAGGGAGAGAGGGATAGATAGGGATACAGAAAGAGAGGGGGAAAGATGGAAGGAGAGGAGAGAAAGAGAGATAGAGAGAGAGAGAAAGTAAGTAAGAGAGATCAAGAGAGAGAGAGAGAGATCACACTGTTCCCTGTTCTGTTCGCATTTGTCTTTTCTTCTTCCTTTCATCTCTCCACCCTCGACTGGCTCCGCTTCAGCCACCTATGGGGCAACATGCATGCCAGACCTGTACGTCACAAAATATTTCCAAGTAAAAAAACACTTATGGAATTATCAGAAGAAGGGTCAACCATTATAATGACAGCTCATAAAGGTGGGTCTGTGGTGATCTTACAGACGTGATGTACAGAGACGGGGGGCCTACACCTGCTTAATAATGTAAGAAATATAAACAGCTGAAAAAAGATGAGACTGCAGAGATTATGAAGGAAATCTCCTTTCTGGTGAACAAAGAGTCTGTGAACGAGTGGATAACCAAAGAAGTCCAGAAGAAACCCCTTGCACCATATGTTTATGAGTGAATGAATACATGTTATAGGTTCAATTATTAAAAATCATTAAATTTATACCACACAATATATCCAATGCTAAAACAGTTAACAACAAATATAAATCCTAAAATAATTCATTGGTTACAAACCACAGCGGTGCCAATATTGGAATAGAGTTCTTTATGTTGTTAATAATCGTCTGATAATTAATTACGCATTATGTGCTACTATTCCTTCACTCTAAAACTGTGTAAGGTGGTTCGGTCTTCATTTTATTGCTTACTGCATTTACACATTTTCCAGACTGCACTTTTTGTGGGATCGTTAGTATCAGAACAAACATGCCAATGCCCCTCTGCAAGTTGTACTAGCAATAAGTGAAGTGCTTGTGCACTTAGTAATTCAGGACAGCAAAGTGTGTGTGAAATCGACTCTCCCCCATCGTTGCAAAACCTGCAGACCCTGGGGCTCATTTGTGGGTTTTTCTATGGAGAGAGAACTTGACCATGGATTAGTTGTTTAATGAAAGACATCTTGAGTGTATCTGGTTAGGGATTCATAACGTGGTGTGATTGGATGAGAGAGGTCTCACAATCCAGGTCCTGTCTCAGAAGACCAAAGCCTTCCTTGCGCCTGTAGAGTGTGCTGTGGGAGCAAGAGAGGTGCCTGGAAGTTTGTGCCCTGGATTGTATCCAGGCGCCGAGGGAGCTTTGAGCGAGAGGCAGGCCAAAGGATCTTGAAATGAGTTTGGCTTTAGTGACACTCAGTATCGCTGAAAACCATAACCCCAGATGAGGATATGTTGCACCCTCTCCTATTTTTAACTGGCCTCTGCTCCAATAATGAGCTTACTCTTTAGTTTTCCAAATGCCCTCCCCTTGGTTTTGCCTAAATTCACGGATTGCACTTCTGCAGTTTGTCCGAAGCGTGCTGTATTCCGATTATAGTTTAGCCAAGAATACCCAGATCCTCTGCCCGCTGTATAAGCCTCGTGGGGTAAATACATGTTTCTTGCGAACTATTGTTGTTGCCTGATGCTGACTATGCCGAGCCCAGTTAGTATGGTTGATTTATGGCCACCTGTGAACGAAGCGCCTTTAATGAAATCTTCATTGTATCTTCGGTCCCAGTAACCCATTCCTGAGCTGAGCCCACAACTCAGGTTGAGGAGGCCCTCCTCAGCCTGAGTTGTTGGCTCAGCTCAGGAATGAGTAGCTGGGCTCATTTCAGCACGGCTGAACAAGGCGCTAGCAGGTGAGAGGCCTCGTGCACACACGGAGCTGTGCTGTGCATATACGGTCGGTGGTAACGGTCGGAATCTCAACACCAGAGTAAGTCCAAACGTCACCACTACTGCGCGAGGTGCGACGCCCAGCAGGAGGAGTAGCAGGGCATGCTGAGGCCTCTCGCCGGAAGGCCGTGAACTGAATCTTATTTTACCTTATTACAAGGCGTGCCAAAAATAGTGGTGTAATCTGCTTTATTACCGGCTAGGAATGGAATGCCTTTGTATCACATCACATCTTGCACAGTGATCAAAAGAGTGCGCCATCACGTAAAGGCATCAAAGCGACACGTGAAAGGGAAATGGTAGTGCATTGCTTATACGGGACATTCGGGGCCCTTTTGTTGTGTGTAATCCATAGCTCACCGAATCCTCAGTATAATAGGGCCTCGGCTCAAGATCGGAGCAATGGGCCGCCGCTCGCCTGCTGTGTCCGGCATACAGTATGAAAACAAGAGAAGACAATCATCATTAATTGATTTGGTGTCCGGGCGGAAAAACGTACTCACCTCCTGCTGTTGGTGGCAGACACAGGGGGGCTACGGGCCTAGGGTGACCAACCGTCCGTAAATTTCACGGACAGTCCGTAATTTTGGCCGTCTGTCCGTTGTCCGTGAAGGATTCTTTAACGGACGCCATTTGTCCGTCATTTTAGCCGGGCACCGGTCGCCCCACCCTAAAGCCAGCACAGCTTGCCCCCACCTCCCTTCCAGACTCCGATGCTGTATCAAAGCTCAGATACCCCGCAGCATTGGAGAGGCACAGCGGGATGGCAGCCCTGGTACCTCCTGATGAGCTGTTAAGAGGTGCTCGAAGGTGACAGAAAGGAGGGGCTGCAGGTTCAGGAGCAGGGGCATCCATTCAGATGCAAACAGCCCTGAATGCGTCACCTCTCTGCAATTTAGAGAGGCCCCAAACATCTTAGACTCCGCCAGATTACAAGGAGGCAGCACGTGGTTCTCTTCACAGAGATTAATTACTGTCACTAAATTGTACATAAACCTCGATTCTTCAAACATGCAGTCTATAATGTAATAAAATAAAGAAAAGGCACAATCGCAACCACACTGATTAACAAAGTATGGAGGACAATCAGTTCTCTTAGAGTATCTCCTGAAAGTACTGTACCTCACAGTTGGGGGTGGCATTTTGGACAGAGAGCCTGTCTTCGTTGTCTTGTGCAGGAGGGGGCGAGGAGCCCAAGATGATACTAGAATACTGCATGCCCACCCCTGTGTCCACCCTGGTGGATCCTGTTCCCCCTCCTGTGATGGCTCCTGTCCCCCCTCCCCCTCGCCTGTGATGGCTCCTGCCCCCCCTGTGGTGGATCCTGTCTCTGCCCTGGGTGGCTTCTGCCTAGTCCTGGAACGGCTCCTGCAGCGAGGGTGAAGTTCCTGATGGGCCTCTTCTCAAAAGGGCTCAGCTCAAAATTAATATGGAAAGGTGGATGATGAGGGGAAGGATGGATGGATGGATGATGAGGGGGTGGATGGATGATGAGGGGGTGGATGGATGGGTGGATGTCTGGATGAATTAGTGAAAGGGTAAATGGATGAATGAAAGAGTGAATACATGGATAATGAAGAGAGGATGGATGGATTGATGAGTGAGGGGAAGGATGGATGAGAGAAAATGTAAATAGCTGGATGTATGGGTGGAACGGTAGCTGGATGATGGATGAAGGGAAAGATGGATGAGGGGAAGGATGGATGGATGAGGGGAAGGATGGATGGATGAGGGGAAGGATGGATGGATGAGGGGAAGGATGGATGGATGAGGGGAAGGATGGATGGAGGGGAAGGATGGATGGAGGGGAAGGATGGGTGGATGGGTGGGTGAAAGGATGGATGGATGATGAGGAGAAGGATGGATGGATGATGAGGGGAAGGATGGATGATGAGGGGGGAGGATGGATGGATGGATGATGAGGGGAAGGATGGATGGATGATGAGGGGAAGGATGGATGGATGATGAGGGGAAGGATGGATGGATGATGAGGGGAAGGATGGATGGATGGAGGGGTGGGTGAAAGGATGGATGGATGATGAGGGGAAGGATGGATGGATGGATGATGAGGGGAAGGATGGATGGATGATGAGGGGAAGGATGGATGGATGATGAGGGGAAGGATGGATGGATGATGAGGGGAAGGATGGATGATGAGTGGGTGGGTGAAAGGATGGATTGGGGGTGGGTGGGTGAAATGATGGATTGGGGGTTGGTGGGTGAAAGGATGGCTGGATGGATGAGGAGTGGGTGGGTGAAAGGATGGATTGATTGATGGATGATGAGTGGGTGGGTGAAAGGATGGATGAGTGGGTGGGTGAACGGTGGGTGGGTGAAGATGGATGGATGAGTGGGTGGGTGGATGGTGGGTGGGGGAAAGGATGGATGAGTGGATAGGTGGGTGGATGGTTGGGTGGATGATGGGTGGGTAGGTGGGTGGATGAGTGAAATGATGGATGGATTTATGGATTGATAAGTGCAAGGGTGAATGAATAGACGTATGAGTGAAAGGGTGGATGTAAGGATGGATGAGTATGAGTGAAAGGGAGGGTAGATGGACAGAAGGATGGAGTGAAATGATAGATGGATGAGTGATAGGGCCAATGGATGGATTCATGAGTGGATGAGTAGATGGATGGATGGGTGGGTGGATGGATGGATGATGAGGGGAAGGATGGATGGATGATGAGGGGATGGGTGAAAGGATGGATGATGAGAGGAAGGATTGATGGATGAATGGATTATGAGGGGTGGGTGAAAGGATGGATGGATGATGAGGGGAAGGATGGATGGATGATGAGGGGATGGATGATGAGGGGAAGGATGGATGATGAGGGGATGGATGGATGGATGATGAGGGGGTGGGTCAAGGGATGGATGGGTGATGAGGGGAAGGAAGGATGGATGGATGGTGAGAGGATGGATGGATGGATGGATGATGGGGGGTGGGTGAAAGGATGGATGGATGATGAGGGGAAGGATGGATGGATGATGAGTGGGTGGGTGAAAGGATGGATGGATGGATGGATGATGAGGGGAAGGATGGATTGATGATGAGGGGAAGGATGGATGGATGATGAGGGGAAGGATGGATGGATGATGAGGGGAAGGATGGATGGATGGATGATGAGTGGGTGGGTGAAAGGATGGATTGGGGGTGGGTGGGTGAAAGGATGGATGGATGAGGAGTGGGTGGGTGAAAGGATGGATTGATTGATGGATGATGAGTGGGTGGGTGAAAGGATGGATGGATGAGTGGGTGGGTGAACGGTGGGTGGGTGAAAGGATGGATGAGTGGGTGGGTGGATGGTGGGTGGGAGGATGGATGAGTGGATAGGTGGGTGGATGGTGGGTGGATGATGGGTGGGTAGGTGGGTGGATGAGTGAAATGATGGATGGATTTATGGATTGATAAGTGCAAGGGTGAATGAATAGACGTATGAGTGAAAGGGTGGATGTAAGGTTGGATGAGTGAGTGAAAGGGAGGGTAGATGGACAGAAGGATGGAGTGAAATGATAGATGGATGAGTGATAGGGTCAATGGATGGATTCATGAGTGGATGAGTAGATGGATGGATGGGTGGGTGGATGGATGGAAGGAAGGTTGGCTAAGTGAAAAGGTCGATGGAGAGAGAAAGGGATGATGGATGGATGACTAAAAGAGTGGATGGGTAGAAGGATTAGTAAGTGAAAGGATGGCTGGATTGGTGAAAGGGTAAATAGCTGGATGGATGAGTGAATGGATGGATGGAATGAAGAGTGGATGGATAAGTGTACAGATGGATAGGGTGAAAGGGTGGATGGATGGATAATGGATGGATGAGTGAAAGTATGGATGAAGGGATGGATGAGTGAAATGATAGATGGAAGGATACATGATGGATAGGTTTGCAATTGGTTGAATATGTTTGGAAATGGCTGGGCTTACTTATATACTATTGCGCGACCTCTGATGTGTCTGTAAAACTTACCTATTGTCATGAAGTTTTGTCCTGAATTTTGACCTCCTGTCCTGAATTTGTGTCCTGAATTTTGACCCTTTGTCCTGAATTTTTACACTCACCGTCCTGAATTTGCACCAATGCCAGTTGGTCACCCTAGCTACGGCTAGCCAGTAGAATAAGTCAATTATGGCCGCTCCGGTCAAGAAGTGCATACCTCTGAATTCACGTGCAGTTTTAATTGCCCAATGTGCATGCGGGAATGACATAATCAGCTGCACCCTCGAGAGGCATGCAGACCAGGCGGAGGAGGAGACAGTGTATAATTCTGCGCGCTGCGCACAGGCACCTCCTCCTCCTCCTCCTGAAACGATGTTTGGTTGCACTGTGCACACCGGTCACTCAGGCTTGCTGGCGCTGCCGGCCTGTTTTTCCTGCAGCTACGGAGCAGAGTGGACTCGGTCCGTCGGACACTATTCAGGCCTGATAGTATTTGTATGTATATGGCTGGGGGCCGATTTTCAGTCCGACCATCATTTACTTCAGAGAGAAGTCACCAGGTGTTGTGTGTGTCTGAGAGTCTCAGACACGACACCTGTTGACTTCTCTCTGAAGTGAGTGACGGCCGAACTGAAAATCGGCCCCCCTGCCAAAAAAACGGCTCCCTGTTCAAAAACCGGCCCCCACCCCATCCAGCGTACCGGGGGATTGCCGGTGCCCGAAAGCACCAGTCCGGCCCTGGCTGTAGGCATTGCGGGTTGAGTGGTGCTGTACGCGGTGGAGATTGAGTGGTGCTGTAGGCGTTATGGTTTGAGTGGTGCTGTACTCGGTGGGGATTGAGTGGTGCTGTAGGCGTTGCGGGTTGAGTGGTGCAGTACTCGGTGGGGATTCAGTGGTGCTGTAGGTGTTGTGGGTTGAGTGGTGATGTAGGCGTTGCGGGTTGAGTGCTGATGTAGGCGCTGAGGGTTGAGTGGTGCTGTACGCGGTGGGGATTGAGTGGTTCTGTAGGCGTTGCGGGTTGAGTGGTGATGTAGGCGTTGCGGGTTGAGTGGTGCTGTAGGCGTTGCGGGTTGAGTGGTGCTGTAAGCAGTGGGGATAGAGTGGTGCTGTATGCGTTGTGGGTTGAGTGGTGATGTAGGCGTTGCGGGTTGAGTGGTGATGTAGGCGTTGTGGGTTGAGTGGTGCTGTAGGCGTTGCGGGTTGAGTGGTGATGTAGGCATTGCGGGTTGAGTGGTGCTGTACGCGGTGGGGATTGAGTGGTGTTGTAGGCGTTGCGGGTTGAGTGGTGATGTAGGCGTTGCGGGTTGAGTGGTGATGTAGGCGTTGCGGTTTGAGTGGTGATGTAGGCGTTGCAGGTTGAATGGTGCTGTACGCTGTGGGGATTGAGTGGTGATGTAGGCGTTGTGGGTTGCGTGGTGCTGTACGCGGTTGGGATTGAGTGGTGCTGTAGGCGTTGCGGGTTGAGTGGTGATGTAGGCGTTGCGGGTTGAGTGGTGATGTAGGCGTTGCGGGTTGAGTGGTGATGTAGGCGTTGCGGGTTGAGTGGTGCTGTACGTGGTGGGGATTGAGTGGTGCTGTAGGAGTTGCGGGTTGAGTGGTGCTGTAGGCGTTGCAGGTTGAGTGGTGCTGTAGGCGTTGCAGGTTGAGTGGTGCTGTAGGAGCTGCAGGTTGAGTGGTGATGTAGGCGTTGCGGGTTGAGTGGTGCTGTAGGCGTTGAGTGGTGCTGTAGGCGTTGCGGGTTGAGTGGTGCTGTAGGCGTTGCGGGTTGAGTGGTGCTGTACGCGGTGGGGATTGAGTGGTGCTGTAGGTGTTGCGGGTTGGGTGGTGCTGTACGCGGTGGGGATTGAGTGGTGCTGTAGGCGTTGCGGGTTCAGTGGTGCAGTACTCGGTGGGGATTGAGTGGTGATGTAGGCGTTGCGGGTTGAGTGCTGATGTAGGCGCTGCGGGTTGAGTGGTGCTGTACGCAGTGGGGATTGAGTGGTTCTGTAGGCGTTGCGGGTTGAGTGGTGATGTAGGCGTTGCGGGTTGAGTGGTGATGTAGGCATTGCGGTTTGAGTGGTGATGTAGGCGTTGCAGGTTGAGTGGTGCTGTACGCGGTGGGGATTGAGTGGTGCTGTAGGCGTTGCAGGTTGAGTGGTAATGTAGGCGTTGTGGGTTGAGTGGTGCCGTACGCGGTAGGGATCGAGTGGTGCTGTAGGCGTTGCGGGTTGAGTGGTGATGTAGGCGTTGCGAGTTGAGTGGTGATGTAGGCGTTGCGGGTTGAGTGGTGATGTACGTGGTGTGGATTGAGTGGTGCTGTAGGAGTTGCGGGCTGAGTGGTGATGTAGGCGTTGCGGGTTGAGTGGTGATGTAGGCGTTGCGGGTTGAGTGGTGCTGTAGGCGTTGCGGGTTGAGTGGTGCTGTAGGCGTTGCAGGTTGAGTGGTGATGTAGGCGTTGCTGGTTGAGTGGTGATGTAGGCGTTGCTGGTTGAGTGGTGCTGTAGGCGTTGCAAGTTGAGTGGTGCTGTAGGCAATGCAGGTTGAGTGGTGCTGTAGGCGTTGCGGGCTGAGTGGTGATGTACGCGGAGGGGATTGAGTGGTGCTGTATGCGGTGGGGATTGAGTGGTGCTGAAGGCGTTGCAGATTGCGTGGTGATGTAGGCATTGCGGGTTTGGTGGTGATGTAGGCGTTGTGGGTTGAGTGGTGCTGTACGCGGTGGGGTTTGAGTGATGCTGTAGGCATGGCGGGTTGAGTGGTGATGTAGGCGTTGGGAGTTGAGTGGTGCTGTACGCGGTGGGGGTTGAGCGGTGCTGTAGGCGTTGGGAGTTGAGCGGTGCTGTACGCGGCGGGTATTGAGTGGTGATGTAGGCGTTGGGGGTTGAGTGGTGCTGTAGGCGGTGCACGTTTTCAGCAGGCACACTCCTCCAGCCGTCAGTGCACACTTTCACTGGGCACCAACAGCCATCAGTGCACGACTTCACCGGGCACAAACACCACCAGACGTCAGTGCGCGCTTTCACCAGGCACACACCACCAGACGTCAGTGCACACTTTCACCAGGCACACACCTACCACCAGCCGTCAGTGCACGCTTTCACCAGGCACACACACCACCAGCCGTCAGGGCACGCTTCCACCAGCTGGCAGTGCACACTTCCACCAGAGACACACACCACCAGCCATCAGTGCAGAAGTTCTACAGGCATAAACACCACCAGTGCACACATCATTTGTTAACGCATCCACAATTAATTATTGTAGCAATCGCAGTATGGCGCACTTTACTTTTAAACATATTCATCTTAAGCGCAGCATGCCACCATTGCTACAAAAATAAATCCCAATTTTTTTGCCTACAATTTATAGACTTTTTTTGCAGTTGGTGTTGCAATATTTCGCAATGGTAATAGCTCAAACTTAATTAAGCCGAGACTT